>NC_142805.1:1389892-1501782 GCF_049724085.1 Artemia sp. Qi Xiang Cuo
TGTTAGGTTAGGTTAATTTAGGGTAGACTAGCTTAGCCTACGTACGAGAAAGAAAAGTTCTTAGGCGTGGAGCTCCCCCACCGCCTCAACCATCACTCTTGAAATCCCTTGAATTAGGTTAGAGACAGACAAAAAGTTAGGTGTATGGTTAGGTTAGGTTAGATTATGTTAATTTAGGTTAGACTAGCTTAGCCTACGTAGCCCCCCCTCCCCCACCGCCTCAACCATCGCTCTTGAAATCCCTTGAATTAGGTTAGAGACAGACAAAAAGTTAGGTGTATGGTTAGGTTAGGTTAGATTATGTTAGGTTAGGTTAATTAACGACAGCCTCTTTTGTTAAGGTTTTTTATTTTTTGGGGGGGGGGCTCCCGCCCCCCTCAACAAAAAGTTAGGTGTATGGTTAGGTTAGGTTAGATTATGTTAGGTTAGGTTAATTTAGGGTAGACTAGCTTAGCCTACGTACGAGAAAGAAAAGTTCTTAGGTGTGGAGCTCCCCCACCGCCTCAACCATCGCTCTTGAAATCCCTTGAATTAGGTTAGAGACAGACAAAAAGTTAGCTGTATGGTTAGGTTAGGTTAGATTATGTTAGGTTAATTTATGTTAGACTAGCTTAGCCTACGTAGCCCCCCCTCCCCCACCGCCTCAACCATCGCTCTTGAAATCCCTTGAATTAGGTTAGAGACAGACAAAAATTTAGGTGTATGGTTAGGTTAGGTTAGATTATGTTAAGTTAGGTTAATTAACGGCAGCCTCTTTTGTTAAGGTTTTTTATTTGGGGGGGGGGGCTCCCGCGCCCCAAAACAAAAAGTTAGGTGTATGGGTAGTTTAGGTCAGATTATGTTAGGTTAGGGTAATTTAGGGTAGACTAGCTTAGCCTACGTACGAGAAAGAAAAGTTCTTAGGTGTGGAGCTCCCCCACCGCCTCAACCATCGCTCTTGAAATCCCTTGAATTAGGTTAGAGACAGACAAAAAGTTAGGTGTATGGTTAGGTTAGGTTAGATTATGTTAGGTTAATTTAGGTTAGACTAGCTTAGCCTACGTAGCCCCCCCCCCTCCCCCACCGCCTCAACCATCGCTCTTGAAATCCATTGAATTAGGTTAGAGACAGACAAAAAGTTAGGTGTATGGTTAGGTTAGGTTAGATTATGTTAGGTTAGGTTAATTAACGGCAGCCTCTTTTGTTAAGGTTTTTTATTTTTTGGGGGGGGGGCTCCCGCCCCCTCAACAAAAAGTTATGTGTATGGTTAGGTTAGGTCAGTTTATGTTAGGTTCGGTTAATTTAGGTTAGACTAGCTTAGCCTACGTACGCCCCCCCCCCCGGGGGCCACGGGGACTGAAAGCCTACCACGGGTGGGACCCCCACCACCAAGGTTAGGTTACCTAACATTTCAAGGTGATACCCCCCCCAACCCCGGGGCCACGGGACCGAAAGCCTGACACGGGTAGGACCCTCACCACCAAGGTCAGGTTAGGTTAGATTAGGTTAAGTTACCTAACATTTCTAGGTTAACTTACATCAGGTTAAGTGGCGCGCCACTTAACCTGATGTAAGTTAGCCTAGATATCCTTCAATTATGGGGGTCAGGTTGTATTTTTTCTAACTTTTGTATGTTTTCGCAACAGAATGGCTCATATTTAAAACACTTACCCTTAGCTAGTTGAAAATGTGTATGAATTCTTCATTTTTATCCGTTTTTCAGAGTTCATAAATGAATTTTTTTGTATTTTTCTTTATGTCGTTTTATTTCTAAACATTATGTCTCATATTTAAAACTCTTACCCTTATATATTTTATTTTGTGTAATTTTTCTTCATTTTTAGGCTTTTTGCAGATGTAATAAAGGAATATTTTGTATTTTTTCTAACTTTTGTGTGTTTTCGCAACAGAATGGCTCATATTTAAAACACTTACCCTTAGCTAGTTGAAAATGTGTATGAATTCTTCATTTTTAGCCGTTTTGCAGAGGTAATAAAGGAATATTTTGTATTTTTTCTAACTTTTGTGTGTTTTCGCAACAGAATGGCTCATATTTAAAACACTTACCCTTAGCTAGTTGAAAATGTGTATGAATTCTTCATTTTTAGCCGTTTTGCAGAGGTAATAAAGGAATATTTTGTATTTTTTCTAACTTTTGTGTGTTTTCGCAACAGAATGGCTCATATTTAAAACACTTACCCTTAGCTAGTTGAAAATGTGTATGAATTCTTCATTTTTAGCCGTTTTGCAGAGGTAATAAAGGAATATTTTGCATTTTTTCTAACTTTTGTGTGTTTACGCAATAGAATGTCTCATATTTAAAACACTTACACATATATAGTATTAAATTTGTATTAATTATTAATATTTATCCGTATTGCATAGGTAATAAATGAATATTTTGTATTTTTTAAAACTCTTGTGTGTTTTCGCAATAGAATGGCTCATATTTAAAACACTTACCCTTAGCTAGTTGAAACTGTGTATGAAGTCGTCATTAATACCTATATTGCAGAGGTAAGAAAGGATGATGTTGTATTTGTTATAACTTTTGTGTGTTTTCGCAACAGACTTGCTAATATATAAAAAAATGAACCTTATCTAGTTTAAAATATGTATGAATTCTTCATTTTTAGCCCTATTGCAGATGTAATAAAGGAATATTTTGTATTTTTTCTAACTTTTGTGTGTTTTTGCAACAGAATGGCTCATATTTAAAACACTTACCCAGATCTAGTTGAAAATGTGTATGAATTCGTCATTTTTAGCCGTATTGCAGAGGTAATAAAGGAACATTTTGCATTTTTTCTAACTTTTCTGTGTTTACGCAATAGAATGGCTCATATTTAAAACATTTACCATTATCTAGTTTAATTTGTGTATGAATTCGCTATTTTTACCAGTATATCATAGGTAATAACGGATCATTTTGCATTTTTTTTATCTTTTGTGTGTTTACTTAATAGACTGGCTCATATTTAAAACATTCACCCTTAGCTAGTTGAAAATGTGTATGTATTCTTCATTTTTAGCCGTTTTACAGAGGTAATAAAGGTATGTTTTGTATTTTTTTCTAAATTTTGGGTGTTTTGGCAATAGAATGGCTCATATTTAAAACATTTACCCTTTAGCTAGTTGAAAATGTGTATTAATTCTTATTTTTTATCCGTATTTTATATGTATTTAACTAACATTTTGCATTTTTTATATATTGTGTGTGTTTTAGAAATATATTGGCTCATATTTAAAACATTTACCCTTTAGCTAGTTGAAAATGTGTATGAATTCTTCATTTTTAGCCGTTTTGTAGAGGTAATAAAGGAATATTTTGTATTTTTTCTAACTTTTGTGTGTTTTCGCAACAGAATGGCTCATATTTAAAACACTTACCCTTAGCTAGTTGAAAATGTGTATGAATTCTTCATTTTTAGCCGTTTTGCAGAGGTAATAACGGAATATTTTGTATTTTTTTTCTAACTTTTGTGTGTTTACGCAATAGAATGGCTCATATTTAAAACATTTACCCTTTAGCTAGTTGAAAATTTGTATGAAAACTACAATTTTAGACGAAATGAATAGTTAATAAAGTAATATTTTGCATTTTTTATAAATTTTGTGTGTTTTCGCAACAGAATGGCGCATATTTAAAACACTTACCCTTAGCTAGTTGAAAATGGGTATGAATTCTTCAATTTTAGCCGTTTTGCAGAGGTAATAAAGGAATATTTTGTATTTTTTCTAACTTTTTTGTGTTTTCGCAACAGAATGGCTCATATTTAAAACACTTACCCTTAGCTAGTTGAAAATGTGTATGAATTCTTCATTTTTAGCCGTTTTGTAGAGGTAATAAAGGATTATTTTGTATTTTTTCTAACTTTTGTGTGTTTTAGCAACAGAATGGTTCATATTTAAAACAATTACCCTTAGCTAGTTGAAAATGTGTATTAATTCTTCATTTTTAGCCGTTTTGCAGAGGTAATAAAGGAATATTTTGTATTTTTTCTAACTTTTGTGTTTTTTAGCAACAGAATGGCTCATATTTAAAACACTTACACTTACCCTTAGCTAGTTGAAAATGTGTATGAATTCTTCATTTTTAGCCGTTTTGCAGAGGTAATAAAGGAATATTTTGTATTTTTTCTAATTTTTGTGTGTTTTCGCAAGTGAGTTTTCGTGTGTTTGTGTGTGTAAGTTTTGTGTGTGTGTGTGTGTGTGCATGTAAGTTTTTGTGTGCATGTAAGTTTTTTTGTGCATGTAAGTTTTCGTGTGCATGTGTAAGTTTTTGTGTGTGTGTGTGTGTGTGTAAGTTTTTGTGTGTTTAAGTTTTGGCGTGTGTGTGTAAGTTTTCGTGTGTGTGTGTGTGTGTGTGTGTGTGTAAGTTTTTGTGCGTGTGTGTGTGTGAGTTTTTTTGTGTTCATGTGTAAGTTTTTGTGTGTGTGTGTGTGTGTGTGTGTGTGTTTGTGTGTGTGTGTGTGTGTGTGTGTGTGTGTGAGTTTTTGTGTGCATGTAAGTTTTTGTGTGCTTGTAAGTTTTAGTGTGCTTGTGTAAGTTTTTGTGTGTGTGTGTGTGTGTAAGTTTTTGTGTGTGTGTGTGTAAGTTTTGGCGTGTGTGTGTAAGTTTTGGCGTGTGTGTGTAAGTTTTCATGTGTGTGTGTGTGTGTAAGTTTTTGTGTGTGTGTGTGTAAGTTTTTGTGCGTGTGTGTAAGTTTTTGTGTGTGTGTGTAAGTTTTTGTGTGCATGTAAGTTTTTGTGTGCATGTAAGTTTTTGAGTGTGGGTCTAAGTTTTTGTGTGTGTGTGTGTGTGTAAGTTTTTGTGTGTCTAAGCTTTTGTGTGTGGATGTAAGTTTTTTGTGTTTGTGTGTAAGTTTGTGTGTGTGTAAGTTTTTGTGTGTGTAAGTTTTTTGTGTGTGTATGTGTATAAGTTTGTGTGTGTGTGTGTAAGTTTTTGTGTGTGTAAGTTTTGGTGTGTGTGTGTAAGTTTTCGTGAGTGTGTGTGTGGAAGTTTTTTTTTTGTTTGTGTTTGTTTGTGTGTTCTATTTTTTTAGTGTGTGTGTGTGAGTTTTTTTGTGTTCATGTTTAAGTTTTTGTGTGTGTGTGTGTGTAAGTTTTGGCGTGTGTGTGTAAGTTTTCGTGTGTGTGTTTTTATGTTTTGTGTGTGTGTGTGTGTAATTTTTTTTGTGCATGTAAGTTTTTGTCTGCATGTAAGTTTTAGTGTGCATAAGTAAGTTTTTTTGTGTGTGTGTGAGTGTGTTTCAGTTTGTGTGTGTGTGTGTGTTAGTTTTGGAATATTTGTGTAAGTTTTCGTATGTGTGTGTAAGTTTTCGTGTGTGTGTGTAAGTTTTTGTGTGTGTGTGTGTAAGTTTTTGTGTGTGTGTAAGTTTTTGTGTGCATGTATGGTGACCGGGGGAGGACCTTTGGGGCCCAGGGAGGGCGTTTGGGGATCCGGGGGCCCTTGAGGATTGAGTGGTCTTTTGGGAGCCCAGGGGACCTTTGAGGACCGGGGGGAGGGCCTTTGGGGCACGGGGTGGGCCTTTGGGGCACAGGGAGGACCTTTGGGGGCCCAGGGGACCCTTGGGGGCCGGTTGGCCCTTTGGGAGCCCGGGGGACCTTTGCGGACCTGTGGAGGGCCTTTGGGGGTCTGAGGAGGGCGGGGGGGGGGCCGGGGGCCCCTTTGCCCCCGGGGGGGGCCTGGGCGGCCGGGGGGGTCCCTTCGGGGTTGGGGTAGGAGGATTGGAACCCTTGGGGTTGGGTTAGAGGACCTCACAACACTGTTCAAATGAAACTTGTGTATTATAACGACCACAGAGTTTCACCATTAAATTCTCTTCTAAAATCTCTTCAAAAATCATCTTTTAAAATGTCTCTAACTGTTTCGCCGAAATAGTTCCATAACCTGTCTAAAACGGTTTCGCCCAAATAATCCCTAAACGTAATTCAACGTGTTCCTTTTGTTTGGCATCCCTGTGCTAATGCATTTGAAATTAATAAGAAACCTGATTCCCGCGCTAAAACAATTCATCGCTAAGATGTTTCTTGGAGAATTGTTTCCATGGCCTTTGGCTATTAATATCCTTTGGAGTTCGACCAAAAGAGTTGTTTCCGAGGCAATGAAATTAATGACTTGGATATATTCCTGGAGAATCGTTTCTATGCGACAATTTTTAAAGTCTGACAGATGATGTCATTGGTTGATTGATCTGTCAAGAAAGGGGAAATTAATTTGTTGTTTCTAAGGGGAATTATTGATTCACGATAGGTGAATTGAGGTCGACAGCGCAGGTGTTCCAAGGTCGATGTTGTTGTTGTTGTAAGTGCACGCTCTCAGTGAATGTCAAGGCCGATGTTGTTGTTGTTGACAACCTTGGAAATTTAGGTCATTGACCCCATTAACCACGTGTTCTTCCTAATGACTCTATGCCCATATTTGGGGTGCAAAAAAGTTGTAGATGGCAGCAGGGGTGAGGGATCGCGCTGGTACCCCCCATTCTACTTAAATCATCCTAAAAGACATAGTTATCATATTTTCGACCTTGCTGACCAAAATGGCTATCTCAAAATTTTGTTCGGGTGACTTTGGGGAAAAAATGAGCGTGGGAGGGACCCTAGATACCCTCCATTTTTTTGGTCACTTAAAAAGGGCAATAGAACTTTTAATTTCCGTTCCAATGAGCCTTCCCACAATATTCTAGGACCACTGGGTCGATACGAACACCCCTGGGAAAAAAACCAACAAATAAACACGCATCCGTGATCTTTCTTCTGGCAAAAAATGCAAAATTCCACATTTTTGCAGATAGGGGCTTGAAACTTCTACAGTAGGGTTCTCTTATACGCTGAATATGATGGTGTGATTTTCATTAAGGTTCTATAACTTTTAAGGGGTCTTTCCGGGGACTTTCCCCCTTTTTCCTAAAATCAGCCAAATTTTCTCAGGCGCGTAACTTTTGATAGGTAAGACTAAACCTGATGAAACTTATATATTTGAAATCAGCATTAAAATCTGATTCTTTTTTTGTTGCTATTGGTATCAAAATTCCGTTTTACCATTGAGCCGGGTCGCTTCTTACTTACAGTTCGTTACCACGAACTATTTGATAAGATTATTTGACCGATCGACGAACATCTTCTGATTCAAATTGAACTCTTGTCATATCATAGTAATTGCATCAATCGGGGGAGGGGGGTTTTTTGCCCTACTAGATTTATAAAGATACTTTTTTGGTATAAAAGTAAAACAACGAAATTGCACCCGCCTATATTTTGAAAAAAAACTTTTTGCCCCAGCGCCTACATTTCCTTGAATTGGCGCCAGTTTGGTTGAGACAAAAATAATTTCGTTATGTTTTTATCGTTTTGTCAGGATAATACGATTTTGGGTCCTGGGGCATTTCATGAAAGATTGCTCCGATCTCATCTACACGAGGAATTAGCGTGGCTCTGAAAATAAACATAGCATGAATTTTATTGTTTGAACTTTTATTTTGTATTATATCTTCTACTGAGTCTTTGCTTTTTGACTTTAATACTGTTCGAATCAACTTCAAACGATTAGCTTGATCCTAAAAATAACACTATTTGCTTTTGTCAAAAGAGCAGTCAGTAACATCAATTCACGAAAATGAAGAGTGGTCAAAGTGTATTTTTTCAAATTCTACGGGGGAGGGTTTTTTTTAAATGAAAATAGAATAAAGGCATTTTTCAATAAAAATACAAAAAAAAGTATTTTTCTAAATCTAGGTCTCTCTCCCCTCAATCCCTTCCCCCAGTTGACAATCCTAACATCCAGGGTTACATCCAGGATTTTATTCGGGGGGGGGGTCCAAAAATTTGGAGGGGTTTTACAAAAAAATGCTAGTGATAATCAAGGTTTCTGCGTGGAAAAATTTGTTTTCATGTTTTTTGTTACTTTTGTATGGCTCGTACATTTTCTTTTTTTTTTGGGGGGGGGGGGGGGAGTTAAAACCGTGTAAACTCCCCTTGTGGATACAGCCATGCTGACAGTATTATCCTTTTACGTAATTCATTTAGTTAGTTCTCGTTTTAACTTCGACAAAATGATATGATTAAATACCTTTTTATAGCCCATTTGCTTAAAACTACGTATTTATTAGATGCTACGTAATTCAAGTTACGTATCAATTTTAATCAAATGCTTATTAGCTAGGGGCAAACAAGTAGTTGCGTAAAAATAACTTATCTATATTCACCATTTAACAATAAAAGGGAAATTAGGAATAACAAATAAAAATAGAAACTCTTTAAAGCAGCCAGGGCCCTTGGGGTGGAGGTAGGTGGATAAAGAATTAATATTTTTTTTGGGGGGGGGGGTGATATTTAGCCCCCAAGAGTATTTTTCGCTGAGGTTTTGACCCTCTGGAGGGGGGACGTGCCCTTAATGCCACTCCTGTGTTCCACCTCTGTCTGTAATTCAGCAATAGATAAATACGTAACGTAAAATAATCCTTATATTTCATAAATACGTAATTTAGATTACGCATTAATAGGTTATTTTGCTTTACATTGCGCATTCATTTTTGAACGAGTTTAATCCAAATGAAGAACATCGATTAGCACTAATATAAAATCCACTTTTAAAGCAAAGTGAAAATAAGACTTTTAGTTACAAAAAAAACTTTTAAAAAGCATCAAAACTCGTTTATGTTCATTTTCTTACGTTTTTACGAGTCGGAAAACATTTCGGGAGGGGGCGGTCAAACCCCCTAGCCCCTCTCCCCCCCTTGGATACGGCCTTGCTTATGGAGTTATGTTGCTTGTAAAGCATGCAATTTCATGACAAGAGTGGAGCTGTAAGTTGCATCGAGAGAACAAGATAGAATTCGAAAATATTTCCATACGCGTTTTGGTTCCGTTGGTCTGTCAATGAACCCTGCAAAATGTGAGGAATCTAAGGGTAGCATATGTGAAAGTTTCGCCAAATAAAAGTATATTTAATAAAAAAAAGGTCTATGTAGTGTGTACCAAAGTTTTAGTACTTCATTTATTCTCTTCCTTTCCGGTACTACCCATTTTGCCCGGAAGAAGCATTGCTTTACCTTACGAGTGGAATACTTCAGTGTTGTAAATTTTTCACTTCATTTACCGTGATACTAAATTAGTGGATAGATTTAATCTTGTTGATATCAGAAGCAACGCTATAGCGTTGCCTATAGTAAAGGCCATACGGCTCCAATGTTTTATTTTTTTCCCAGAGGCACTTCATATAGAAGGGGTCGTCGTAGAAACATTAAAAGGGGCTCTTTCAATTGGAAATAGAGAGTTCTAGTGCCGTTTTTAAGGGTCGAAAGTGATTGGAAGGCAACTACCGCCCCTTCCACGCCCACCATTTCCCCAAACACATCCAATCAAAATTTTGATATAGCCATTTTGTTCAACGTAGTGGAAAGTTCTGGAAATTATATGTTTGAGCGCAACACTCCCTCCACAGTCTTCAGGGGCAAGGGTAATAAGTTATGGCCTGTGGACATATATGGTTCTTATGGAAGGAATACTCGTATAAATCAGAGAGGGCTCATTTAATTGGAAATTGAAGGTCCCAGTTCAATTTTTAAGCGTCAAAAGATATTGGAGGGTAACCTGCTCCTCCCCCTCCCCCCACCAAAACCTTTTTTTCCCAAATACATTCAATACAAATTTTAAGATAGCTGTTTTGTTAAAAATAGTCCAAAGATCATATAATAAAATTCCGGTGTCGATATAACCCCCCTGGGCCCAGAGATAGGCATTATAAGTTATATTCGGGGAATACGGCATATGTGGTTTTAATTGAAAGGATGCTCGTATAAACTTCAGAAAGGGCTCATTTGATTGAAAATAGAAATTTCTAGTTCATTTTAAAGTGTAAAAACAGACCGAAGATTGAGTAGCCCCCCTCCCCGCGCCCTTTTTCCCCAAACCCATCCGATAAAAATTTTGAGATAGCAATTTTGTTAAAAATAGTTAAAAGATCAAATAATAAAAACTCTGAGGTTGACACAAACCCATTTTTTCACTTTGATATTGTTACTTTGATACCAGTTTTGATACTTTGATGAATATTTGATTATTTTTTTTTAAAGTTTGATTTTGAAATAAGGAATTTTTAAAAATTTGAAATTTTGCAATCAAAAACGAACAAAAATTAATTAAGAAAAACTTTCCGAAAAATAAGTTTTTCAAAGAAAAGTAAAGGCCATTTTAAACTTAAGCTCATCAAATACAAATACCTTTGAAAATTCAAACTCAAAACGACCAAAAATTACTATCAAAGAATAAATGAAACCCAAAACGAACAGAAATTAAATAAACAATCATAGCAAAACATACAACAAGTAATAATATAAATGAATAAAACGATCTAAAAGCTAGTAATGCTTAGATTGAATATGAAAATCAAGCTTAAAACGAAAAAAAAATATTTTCTTACTGAAGTATAAATGAAACTTAAAACGAACAGAGATTAAATAAACAATCAATGCAAACAAACATACAATAGATATTAATGTAAATTAATAAATAAATCTTAAAACGAGTGAAACTTAAATTGAATATGCAAATCAAGCTTGAAACGAACAAAAATCACTACAAAGAAGAGTTTGGGTATGACCTCCTTCTCTTACTGTAAAAGTCTAAAACCTACTGCGTCATTGGCGCTTTACTGAAAACTATATGCGTCTTGAACAGTCTTGGAAACTCTTGAAAGGTCCATCAGTTCAAGAGTTTATTTCACTTTATTATTTTTTTTTTTCAATGCTGTAAGAACGGGAAAAGAAAATATTTGTAAGCAGAAAGGCCCCTATTGATCCGACGAGAACCACGTGGTTTATGGTTTTCTCAGTGAGAATGAAAAAACAGGAATTTTCGCACTTGAAAAAAAATGAATTTTATCACATTGATGGTTGTTTCTTTGATGGTTATGTGTGTTGTTCAATTTATTTGATGTTTTTCATGGATGTCAACAGAAATTCATGTCTGTTTTATGGTTTTTGTCAGTGAAAAAATTCCTGTTTTTTCATTCTCACTGAGAAAACCATAAACCACGTGGTAATGTTCGGAGTATAAGATAGCCTAGGGAGAACACGTGGTTAATTAAAGCGATTGGGAATTTGGAACACCTGTGCTGTCAGTCATTAATCAAATTGTTTCCGGGCAAAGTTTAATAATGTCTGATAGGTACTGTCAATCATTAATCAAATTGTTTCCAGGCGAAGTTTAATAATGTCTGACAGGTGATGTCAAGATTGATTGATTGACATTAAAGGGGAATTAATTTGTTGTTTCTAAAGAGAATTGATTCACGAGAGGGGAATTAATTTGTTGTTTCTAAAGAGAACTGTCTCCGAGCGAATGTTTCGATCTTAGCAATGAAGAGATTGATTCACGTAAGGGTTTCCAAATAATTTGAAATGTGTCAGCGCAGAGATGCCAAAACAAAAGAAACACGCTGAAATTACGTTTAGGGATTATTTCGGCGAAACCGTTTAACCATTTTAGGGAATTATTTCGGCGAAACAGTTAGAGACATTTTAAAAGATGATTTTAGAAGAGAATTTAAGGGTGAAACTCTGTGGTCGTTGTAATACACAAGTTGTATTTTAACAGTGTCGTGAGGTCCCCTACCCCAACCCCAAAGCGTTCCGATCCCCCTACCCCAACCCAAAGGGTTCCAATCCCCCTACCCCAACCCCGAAGGAAGCCCCGGTCCTCAAAGGTCCCCCAAGCTCCCAAAGGGCCCCCGGATCCCCAAACGCCCTCCCGGGCCCCCAAAGACCCTCCCCCCGGTCCTCAAAGGTCCCCCAGGCTCCCAAAGGGCCCCCGGACCCCCAAAGGCCCTCCCCTGGCCCCCAAAGCCCCAGCCCCCAAAAGCCCTCACCAGGTCCCCAAAGGACCACCCGGCCCTAAAGGCCCCTCCCAGACCCCCAGAGGACCCCCAGCACCCCAAAGGCCCCTGAACCCCCATTTTTTAATACTTTTTATGGCTTTATTATATGTTTTCAGAACAAGTTATTTTCTTAATGTCCATCCTAAACCCATTTTACAAGTTGAAGTACCCATCCCTTTCACCCACAACTTTACTATACTGATTTTTGAATGCTCCAACACCAAGCAATACTTTTCAAAGCCATTTGAGAACAAGTTCTTTTCTTAATGTGCTTCCTAAACCCATTTTACAAATTGAAGTACCCATCCTTTACACCCACAACTTTACTATACTGATTTTTGAACACTCCAACATCAAGCAATACTTTTCAAAGGCATTTCAGAACAAGTTCTTTTCTTAATATCCCTCCTAAACCGATTTTACAAGTTGAAGTACCCATCCTTTTCACCCACAACATTACTTTACAGTTCTTGAAGGCCACAACACCAAGCAATACTTTTCAAAAGGCATTTCAGAACAAGTTAGTTTCTTAATGTCCCTTCTAAACCTATTTTCCAACTTGAAGTACCCATCCTTCTCACCCAAAACTTTACTTTACAGCTTTTGAATGCTTCAACACCAAGCAATACTTTTCAAATGGCATTTCAGAACCAGCTCCTCTCTTAATGTCCCTCCTAAACTCATTTTACAAGTTGAAGTTCCCATCCTTTTCACCCGCAACTTTACTTTACAGCTCTTGAAGGCCACAAGACCAAGCAATACTTTTCAAAAGGCATTTCAGAACAAGTTATTTTCTTAATGTCCCTTCTAAACCTATTTTTCAACTTGAAGTACCCATCCTTCTCACCCACAACTTTACTTTACAGCTTTTGAATGCTTCAACACCAAGCAATACTTTTCAAATGGCATTTCAGAACCAGTTCCTCTCTTAATGTCCCTCCTAAACTCATTTTACAAGTTGAAGTTCCCATCCTTTTCACCCGCAACTATACTTTACAGCTTTTTGAATGCCCCAACTCCAAGCAATACTTTTCAAAAGGCATTTCAGAACAAGTTATTTTCTTAATGTCCCTTCTAAACCTATTTTCCAACTTGTTGTGGGTGAAAAAGATAAGTACTTCAAGTTGGAAAATGGGTTTAGAAGGGACATTAAGAAAGTAACTTGCTCTGAAATGGTCTTTGAAATGTATTTCTTGGTGTTGAGGTATCCAAAAAGCTGTAAAGTATAGTTGTGGGTGAAAAAGATAAGTACTTCAAGTTGGAAGATGGGTTTAGGAGGAACATTAAGAAAGTAACTTGCTCTTAAATGATCTTTGAAAAGTATTTCTTGGTGTTGAGGTATCCACCGGACTCCCAAAGGGCCACCCGGACCTCAAGGGTCCCCCAGACCCCCAAAGGACCCCCCAGGCCCCAAAGGCCCCTGAGCTCCCATTTTTTAATACTTTTTTATGGCTTTATTATATCTTTTCAGAACAAGTTATTTTCTAAATGTCCCTCCTAAACCCATTTTACAAATTGAAGTACCCATCCTTTACACCCACAACTTTACTATACAGTTTTTTGAATGTTCTAACACCAAGCAATACTTTTCAAAGGAATTTCATAACAAGTTCTTTTCTTAATGTCCCTCCTAAACCCATTTTACAAGTTGAAGTTCCCATCCTTTTCACCCAAATCTTTACTATACAGCTTTTTGACTGCCCAACACCAAGCAATACATTTCAAAAGACATTTAAGAACAAGTTCTTTTCTTAGTGACCGTCCTAAACCCATTTTACAAATTGAAGTACCCATCCTTTTCACCCAAAACTTAGTTATAGGTAAGAGTTTTAGGTTTTACGTTAGATACTTAGCTAAGAGTTTTAGTTTGGTTAATTTTTAGTTAAAAGTTTTGAGGTTTTTTTTTTACCTTTTCCTCATAGCTTAGACTTATTGTTAGATTTCTAGTATAGTTTAGTTTTAGTTTAGAGCTTAGAGTTTTTAGCTTAGAGTCTTAGCTTAAAGTTTTAGTTTTGTTTAGTTTTAGTTAAAAGTTTAGAGTTTTTTTTTAGCTTATAGTCTTATATTAGTTTTTTTTTTAGAGTTATATTTTTTTTTATTTTTAGTTAAGATTTTATAGTTTTTAGCTTAGAGTCTTAGCTTATAGTTTTATTTAGAGTTCTAGTTTAGTTTAGTTTAGTTACAGTTCAGAATTTAGAGTTTTAGCTTAGAGTCATAGCTTATAATTTTACTTAAAGTTGTAGTTTGGTCAAGTTTTATTTAAGATTTTCGAATTTTAGCTTAGAATATTAGCTTAGAGTTTTGGTTAGATTTGAAGTTTAGTTTAATTTTAGTTAAGAATTAGATGTTTTACATTTGAATTTCAGTTAGAGTTCTAGTTTAGATTACTTTTAGTTATGAGTTTAGAGTTTTTTGCTTAGAGTCATAGCTTAGAGTTTTATTCAGAGTTCTAGTTTAGTTTAGATTAGTTACAGTTCAGAATTTAGAGTTTTAGCTTAGAGTCATAGCTTATAATTTTACTTAAAGTTGTAGTTTGGTTAAGTTTTAGTTAAGAGTCTCGAGTTTTAGCTTAGAGTCTTAGCTCAGAGTTTTTTTAAGAGTTCTAGTTTAGTTTAGTTTTAGTTAAGAGTTTTAGCTTAGAGTCTTAGCATAGAGTTTTAGTTAGGGTTGAAGTTTAGTTTAGTTACATTTAAGAATTTATAGTTTTAGATTAGAGTTATAGCCTAGAGTTTTAATTAAATTTTTAGTTTGGTTAAGTTTTAGTTAAGAGTTTCGAGTTTTAGATTAGAGTCTTAGCTTAGAGTTTTTTGTTAGAGTTCTATTTTAGTTTAGTTTTAGTTAAGAGTTTGATGTTTTACCTTTGAGTTTCAGTTAGAGTTCTAGTTTATTTTAGTTTTAGTTAAGAGTTTGGTGTTTTACCTTAGAGTCTTAGCTTAGAGTTCTAGTTTAGTTTTACATAAGAGTTTAAAGTTTTTTAGCTTAGAGTCTTAGCTTAGAGTTTTTGTTAGAGTTCTAGTTTATTTAGTTTTATTAAAGATTTTAGAGTTTTTAGATTAGAGTATTAACTTATATTTCATGCTTTAATTATAGTATATTTTATTTTTAGTTGTGAGTTTTAGCTTAGATTCTTAGCTACAATTTATTGTTAGAGTTGCAGTTTAGTTTATTTTTAGTTAATATTTTATAGGTTTTTTTTTGTTAGATTTCTATTTTAGTTTAGTTTTAGTTAAGAGTTTGATTTTTTACCTTTGAGTTTAAGTTAGAGTTCTAGTTTAGTTTAGTTTTAGTTAAGAGTTTAGAGTTTACCATAGAGTCTTAGCTTAGAGTTTGAGTTAGAGTTCTAGTTTAGTTTAGTTTTAGTTACAGTTCAGAATTTATAGTTTTAGCTTAGAGTCATAGCTTAGAGTTTTACTTAAAGTTATAGTTTGGTTAAGTTTTAGTTAAGAGTTTAGAGTTTTTAGCTTAGAGTTTTTGTTGAACTTCTAGTTTAGTTTATTTTTAGTCAATAGTTTAGAGTTTTATCTTAGAGTCTTAGCTTAGAGTTTTTGTTAGAGTTGAAGTTTAGTTTAATTTTAGTTAAGAATTTGATGTTTTACATTTGAGTTTAAGTTAGAGTTCTAGTCTAGTTTACTTTTAGTTTAGAGTTTAGAGTTTTTTAGCTTAGAGTCTTAGCTTAGAGTTTTAGTTAGAGTTCAAGTTTAGTTCAGCTTTTGTTAAGAGTTTAGAATTTTTAGATCAGAGTCTTAGCTTAGAGTTTTGTTAGATTTCTATTTTATTTAGTTTTGAGTTATAGTTTATTTTACATATAGTTATTATTTTGTAGTTTTACATTAGAGATTTATCTTAGAGTTTTAGCTTAGTTTAGTTTTAATTAAGAGTTTAGAGTTTTTTAGCTTAGAGTCTTAGCTTAGAGTTTTTGTTAGAGTTCTAGTTTAGTTTAGTTTTAGTTAAGAGTTTGATGTTTTACCTTAGAATCTTAGTTTAGAGTTTCAGTTAGAGTTCTAGTTTAGTTTAGTCTTAGTTAAGAGTTTAGAGTTTTTAGCTTAGAGTCTTAGCTTAGAGTTTTTTTTAGAGTTGTAGTTTATTTTTGTTTTCGTTAATAGTTTAGTGTTTTTAGCTTAGAGTCTTAGCTTAGAGTTTTTGTTAAAGTTTTAGTTTAGTTTAATTTTAGTTACGAGTTTAGAGTTTTACCTTAGAGTCTTAGTTTAGGGTTTTTTTTACAGTTCTAGTTTAGTTTAGTTTAGAATTTTATCTTAGTATCTGAGTTTTAGTTTGATTTCTAGTTTAGTTTAGTTTTAGCCAAGAATTTAGAGTTTTAGCCTAGGATCTGCGATTATAGTTTTTTGTTAGAGTTATATTTTAGTTTAAATATATTCAAGAGTTTAGAGTTTTAGCTTATACTCTTAGATTAGAGTTTTTGCTAGAGTTCTAGTTTAGTTTAGTTATAGTTAAGAGTTTGGAGTTTTACCTTAGAGACTTAGCTTAGAGTTTTAGTTAAGTTTAGTTTTACTTAAGAGCATAGAATTTTAGCTTAGAGTCTCAGCTTAGAGTTTTTGTTAGATATATAGTTTAGTTTAGTTTTAGTTAATAGTTTACTGTTTTTAGCTTAGAGTCTTTTTTTAGTGTTTTTCTTGAAGTTCTAGTTTAGTTTTAGTTGGAAGTTTAGGCTTAATCTTCGGTTTTAACTTAGAGTTCTAGTTTATCTTAGTTTTACGTAAGGGTTTAGAGTTTTTAGTTTAGAGTATTAGCTTAATTTTATATAGATCTATAGTTTAATTTAATTTGTGTTAATACTATGTAGTTTTAACTTAGATTCATAGCCTAGACTTTTATTTAGACTTAAAGTTTAGTTTAGTTGAAGTAAAGAATGTATAGTTTTAACTTAGATTCATAGCTTAGAGTTTTACATAAAGTTATAGTTTGGTTAAGATTTAGTTAAGAGTTTTGAGTTTTAGCTGAGTCTTAGCTTACAGTTTTTGTTAGAGTACTAGTTTAGCTTAGTTTTACTTAAGAGTTTAGAGTTTTACCCTAGAGTCTTAGCTTAGAGTTTTTGTTAGAGTTCTAGTTTAGTTTAATTTTAGTTAAGAATTTGATGTTTCACCTTTGAGTTTCAGTTATAGTTCTAGTTTAGTTTACTTTTAGTTAAGAGTTTAGTGTTTTACCTAAGAGTCTTAGCATAGAGTTTTAGTTAGAGTTCTAGTTTAGTTTATTTTTAGTTAGTTTAGTTTAGGTTAGGTTAGGTTAGCCTACGTACGCGCGCGTACGTAGGCTAACCTAGCCTAACCTAACTTAACCTAACATAAGTTAATCTTTCCTAACCTAACCTAACTTGAACATGGAGAGATGTTTACTAGCTAACCTAACCTACCCTAACTTAGCTAACCTAACCTAACTTACCTAACCTGACTTAACCTAACCTAATCTAACCTAACTTAATCTAGTCTAACCTAATACTCTAACTAAATCTCTAAACTAAGATTCTAAGCTAAACCTCTAAGCTATAACTCTTAACTAAAACTAAAATAAACAATAACTCTAACTAAAACTCTAAGATAATAATCTAAGCTAAAACTATAAACTATTAAATATAAATAAAATAAACGAAACTTCAACAATAAATAAAACTATAATATAGTAAATTAATTAATCACTAAAAACTCTTAACTAAAACTAAACTAAACTAAAACTCTAACAAAAACTTTAAGCTAGAACTTTTTGCTTAAACGATAAACTCGTAACTAAAAATAATCTAAACTAGAACTTCAACAAAAACTCTAAGCTAAGAATCTAAGCTAAATACTCTAAACTATTAACTAAAACTAAAATAAACTATAACTCTAACAAAAACTCTAAGCTCAGACTCTAAGCCAAAATTCTAAACTCTTAAATAAAACTAAACTAAACTAGAACTCTAACTAAAACTCTAAGCTATAACTCTAAGGTAAAACACAAAACTCTTAACTAAAACTAAACTAAACTACAAATCTAACAAAAACACTAAGCTAGGAATCTAATCTAAAAAAATATAAAATATTAACTAAAACTAAACTAAACTAAAACTTCAACAAAAAATATAATCTAAGATTCTATGATAAAACTCTAAAATCTTAAGTAAACTAAACTAGAACTCTAACAAAAACTCTAAACTACGACTCTAAGCTAACAACTCTAAACTCTTAACTATAACTAAACTAAACTTCAACTCTAACTATAACTCTAAGCTAAGACTCTAAGCTAAAACTCTAAACTCTTAACTATAACTAAACTTAACTAAAACTCTAGCAAAAGCTCTAAGCGAATACTCTAAGATAAAATTCTAAACTCTTAACTATAACTAAACTAAACTAGAAATCTAACAAAAACTCTAAGCTAAGACTCTAAGCTAAAACTCTAAATTCTCAACTAAAACTAAACTAAACTAGAACTCTAACTGAAACTCAAGGTATAATCTAAAACTATAAACTAAACTATAACTGTAAAAAAAAACTCTAAGCTAAGACTCTAAGCTAAAACTCTAAACTCTTAACTAAAACTAAACTAAACTAGAACTTCAACAAAAACTCTAAGCTAAGACTCTAAGCAAAAACTTTAAACTCTTAACTATAACTAAACTCAACTATAACTCTAACACTAAGCTAAGACTCTAAGCTAAAAACTATAAAATCTTAAATAATACTAAACTAAACTAGAACTCTAAATTAAACTCTAAACTAAGAATATAAGGTAAAACATAAAACTCTTAACTAAAACTAAACTAAACTAGAACTCTAACAAAAACTCTAAGGTAATACTCTAAGATAAAAAACTCTAAACTCTTAATTAAAACTAAACTCAAATAAAAATCTAAGCTAAGTCTATAAGGTAAAACTCCAAACTCTTAAATATATTTAAACTAAACTAGAAATCAAAACTAAAATAAGCTAGAACTCTAACAAAAACTCTAAGCTAAGACTCTAAGCTAAAATTCTAAGCTCTTAACTAAAACTAAACTAAACTAGAACTCTAACTAAAACTCTAAGCTAAGACTCTATGCTAAAAAACTGTAAAATCTAAACTAGAAGTAAACTATACTAGAACTCAAACTGAAACTTAAAGGTAAAACATCAAATTCTTAACTAAAATTGAATCAAACTTCAACTCTAACAAAAACTCTAAACTAAGACTCTAAGCTAAGACTCTAAACTATTAACTAAAACTAAACTATAACTTCAACAAAAACTCTAAGCTAAAAACTCTAAACTCTTAACTAAAACTTAACCAAACTATAACTTTAAGTAAAACTCTAAGCTATGACTCTAAGCTAAAAATCTAAATTCTGAACTCTAACTAAAACTAAACTAAACTAGAACTCTAACTAAAACTCTAAGCTAATACTCTATGGTAAAAACTAAAATTTTAACCAAAAATATACTAAACTAGAACTCTATCTGAAACTCAATGGTAAAAAATCAAACTCTTAAGTAAATTTAAACTAAACTTCAAGTCTAACAAAAAAAAAACTCAAAAATCTTAACTAAAACAAAAATCAAATTCAAATCTAACAAAAACTCTAAGCTAAGACTCTAAGCTAAAACTCTAAACTAAAACTAAACTATACTAGAACTTCAACATAAACTCTAAGCTAAGACTCTAAGCTAAAAACACTAAACTCTTAACTAAAACTAAAATAAACTAGAACTCTAACAAAAACTCTAAGCTGAGACTCTAAGATAAAACTCTAAACTCTTATGTAAAACTAAACTAAACTAGAACTCTAAGCTAAGACTCTAAGGTAAAACACCAAACTCTTAACTAAAACTAAACTAAACTAGAACTCTAACTGAAACTCAAAGGTAAAACATCAAACTCTTAGCTAAAATTAAACTAAACTAGAACTCTAACAAAAAACTCTAAGCTAAGACTATAAGCTAAAAATCTAAACTCTAAACTAAAACTTACAAAAACTAAAACTTTAATTAAAACTCTAAGCTATGACTCTAAGCTAAAACTCTAAATTCTTAACTGTAACTAAACTAAACTTCAACTCTAACTAAAACTCTAAGCTAAGACTCTAAGGTAAAACTCTTAACTAAAACTAAACTAAACTAGAACTCTAACAAAAACTCTGAACTAAGACTCTAAGCTAAAACTCGAAACTCTTAACTAAAACTTAACCAAACTACAACTTTAAGTAAAATTATAAGCTATGAATCTAAGCTAAAACTCTAAATTCTGAACTGTAACTAATATAAACTAAACTATAACTCTGAATAAAACTCTAAGCTAATACTCTAAGCTAAAAACTCTAAACTCTTAACTAAAAGTAAACTAAACTATAACTATAAATGAAACTCAAAGGTAAAACATCAAATTCTTAACTAAAATTAAACTAAACTTCAACTCTAACAAAAATTCTAAGCTAAGACTCTAAGCTAAAACTCGAAACTCTTAACTAAAACTTAACCAACCTACAACTTTAAGTAAAATTATAAGCTATGACTCTAAGCTAAAACTCTAAATTCTGAACTGTAACTAAACTAAACTAAACTAGAACTCTGAATAAAACTATAAGCTAAGACTCTAAGCTAAAAACTCTAAACTCTTAACTAAAACTAAACTAAACTAGAACTCTAACTAAAACTCTAAGCTAAGACTCTAAGCTAAAACTCTAAACTCTTAACTAAAACTAAACTAAACTAGAACTCTAACAAAAACTCTAAGCTAAGAGTCTAAGCTAAAAAAAACCTCTAAGCTTTTAACTAAAACTAAACCAGACTAAAACTCTAAGCTAATTCTCTAAGGTAAAACTTCAAACTCTTACCTATAACTAAGTTGTTGGTGAAAAGGATGGGTACTTCAATTTGTAAAATGGGTTTAGGACGGTCACTAAGAAAAGAACATGTTCTGAAATGGCTTTTGAAAAGTATTGCTTGGTGTTGGGCATTCAAAAAGCTGTAAAGTAAAGTTGTGGGTGAAAAAGATGGGAACTTCAACTTGTAAAATTCGTTTAGGATGGACATTATGAAAAGAACTTGTTCTGAAATGCCCTTTGAAAAGTATTGCTCGGTGTTGGAGCATTCAAAAAGCTGTAAAGTAAAGTTGTGGGTGTAAAGGTTGGTTACTTAAATTTTTAAATTGGTTTTTGTATTTAAATTAAGAAAAGAAGTTGTTCTTAAATGCCATTGAAAAGTATTGCTTGGTGTTTGAGCATTCAAAAATCAGTATAGTAAAGTTGTGGGTGAAAAGGATGGGTACTTCAACTTGTAAAATGGGTTTAGGATGGACATTTAGAAAATAACTTGTTCTGAAAAGATATAATAAAGCCATAAAAAAGTATTAAAAAATGGGGGCTCAGGGGCCTTTGGGGCCTGGGGGGTCCTTTGGGGGTCTGGTGGATACCTCAACACCAAGATTTAACTTTTCAACGATTATTTAAGAGCAAGTTACTTTCTTAATGTTCCTCCTAAACCCATCTTCCAACTTGAAGTACTTATCTTTTTCACCCACAACTATACTTAACAGCTTTTTGGATACCTCTACACCAAAGAAATACTTTTCAAAGACCATTTCAGAGCAAGTTAATTTCTTAGTGTCCCTCGTAAACCCATTTTCCAACTTGAAGTACTTATCTTTTTCACCCACAACAAGTTGGAAAATAGGTTTAGAAGGGACATTAAGAAAATAACTTGTTCTGAAATGCCTTTTGAAAAGTATTGCTTGGAGTTGGGGCATTCAAAAAGCTGTAAAGTATAGTTGCGGGTGAAAAGGATGGGAACTTCAACTTGTAAAATGAGTTTAGGAGGGACATTAAGAGAGGAACTGGTTCTGAAATTCCATTTGAAAAGTATTGCTTGGTGTTGAAGCATTCAAAAGCTGTAAAGTAAAGTTGTGGGTGAGAAGGATGGGTACTTCAAGTTGGAAAATAGGTTTAGAAGGGATATTAAGAAAATAACTTGTTCTGAAATGCCTTTTGAAAAGTATTGCTTGGTGTTGTGGCCTTCAAGAGCTTTAAAGTAAAGTTGTGGTTGAAAAGGATGGGAACTTCAACTTGTAAAATTGGTTTAGGAGGGACAGTAAGAGAGGAACTTGTTCTGAAATTCCATTTGAAAAGTATTGCTTGGTGTTGAAGCATTCAAAAGCTGTAAAGTAAAGTTGTGGGTGAGAAGGATGGGTACTTCAAGTTGGAAAATAGGTTTAGAAGGGACATTAAGAAACTAACTTGTTCAGAAATGCCTTTTGAAAAGTATTGCCTGGTGTTGTGGCCTTCAAGAACTGTAAAGTAATGTTGTGGGTGAAAAGGATGGGTACTTCAACTTGTAAAATGGGTTTAGGAGGGATATTAAGAAAAGAACTTGTTCTGAAATGCCTTTGAAAAGTATTGCTTGATGTTGGAGTGTTCAAAAATCAGTATAGTAAAGTTGTGGGTGTAAAGGATGGGTACTTCAATTTGTAAAATGGGTTTAGGAAGCACATTAAGAAAAGAACTTGTTCTCAAATGGCTTTGAAAAGTATTGCTTGGTGTTGGAGCATTCAAAAATCAGTATAGTAAAGTTGTGGGTGAAAGGGATGGGTACTTCAACTTGTAAAATGGGTTTAGGATGGACATTAAGAAAATAACATGTTCTGAAAAGAAATAATAAAGCCATAAAAAGTATTAAAAAATGGGGGCTCCGGGGCCTTTGGGGTGCTGGGGGTCCTTTAAGGGTCTGGGGGGGGCCCTTAGGGCTGGGTGGTCCTTTGGGGACCTGGTGAGGGCCTTTGGGGCTGGGAAAGGGTCTTTGGGGGCCCGGGGAGGGCCTTTGGGGGTCCGGGGGCCCTTTGGGAGCCTGGGGGACCTTTGAGGACTGGGGGGAGGGTCTTTGGGGGCCCGGGAGGGCGTTTGGGGATCCGGGGGCCCTTTGGGAGCTTGGGGGACCTTTGAGGACCGGGGCTTCCTTCGGGGTTGGGGTAGGGGGATTGGAACCCTTTGGGTTGGGGTAGGGGGATCGGAACCCCTTGGGATTGGGGTAGGGGACCTCACGACACTGATAAAATACAACTTGTATATTATAACGACCACAGAGTTTCACCCTTAAATTCTCTTCTAAAATCATCTTTTAAAATGTCTCTAACTGTTTCGCCGAAATAATTCCCTAAAATGGTTAAACGGTTTCGCCCAAATAATCCCTAAACGTAATTTCAGCGTGTTCCTTTTGTTTTGGCATCTCTGCGCTGACACATTTCAAATTATTTGGAAACACTTTCGTGAAACAATCTCTTCATTGCTAAGATCGAAACATTCGCTCGGAGACAGTTCTCTTTAGAAACAACAAATTAATTTCCCTCTCGTGAATCAATTCTCTTTAGAAACAACAAATTAATTCCCCTTTAATGTCAATCAATCAATCATGACATCACCTGTCAGACATTATTAAACTTCGCCTGGAAACAATTTGATTAATGATTGACAGTACCTGTCAGACATTATTAAACTTTGCCCGGAAACAATTTGATTAATGACTGACAGCACAGGTGTTCCAAATTCCCAATCGCTTTAATTAACCACGTGTTCTCCCTAGGCTATCTTATACTCCGAACATTACCACGTGGTTTATGGTTTTCTCAGTGAGAATGAAAAAACAGGAATTTTTTCACTGACAAAAACCATAAAACAGACATGAATTGCTGTTGACATCCATGAAAAACATCAAATAAATTGAACAACACACATAACCATCAAAGAAACAACCATAAATGTGAGAAAATTCATGTTTTTTCAAGTGCTAAAATTCCTGTTTTTTCATTCTCACTGAGAAAACCATAAACCACGTGGTTCTCGTCGGATCAATAGGGGCCTTTCTACTTTTGTAATATAATTCGTTTTCAGTTAAGCGCCTATGACGCAGTAGGTTTTAGACTTTTACAGTGAGAGAAGGAGGTCATACCCAAACTCTTGTTTGCAGTGATTTTTTTTTTCGTTTCAAGCTTGATTTGCATATTCAATTTAAGTTTCACTCGTTTTAAGATTTATTTATTAATTTACGTTAATATATATTGTATGTTTGTTTGTATTGATTGTTTATTTAATTTCTATTCGTTTTAAGTTTCATTTATACTTCAATAGGAAAATTTTTTTTTCTTTTGAAGCTTGATTTTCATAATCAATCTAAGCATTACTCTCTTTAAGATCTTTTTATTCATTTATGTTATTACTTGTTGTATGTTTTTGCTATGATTTTTTTATTTAATTTCTGTTCGTTTTCATTTATTCTCTAATAGTAATTTCTGGAAGTTTTGAGTTTGAATTTTAAAGGGTATTCGTAGCTGCTAAGCTTAAGTTTAAAAGGGCCTTTACTTTCTTTAAAAAACTTATTTTTTGGAAAGTTTTTTCAAATTAGTTAAATAAAAAAAACAAGTTTTTTTAAACTGAAAGTAAGGAGCGACATTAAAACTTAAAACGAAAAGAAATTATTCCGTATATGAAAGGGACTGTCCAGTCCTAAACGTTCCGCTCTTTACAATAAAGTTTTTATATTTTTTTAAGAAGTAGAGATGTGAGAAAGTGTCCAACTTTAGCGTAAAGAGCGGGCGTTGAGGAGATGACAGTTCCTTTAGTATGCGGAATAATTTATGTTCAGGGCTGGGGAATTCCCCCCCTCCTCCCTGAAATTTTTGCCCCATCCCCCCACTTTATTTTGGAAAATATGTTTTTTAGTATTTCGTTGAATCTTTTTTTTTGTAATTTCATTGAGAAAATTAAAGAAAAACTGCCCCCCCCCCTTCAATTTCTTTAAATTTATGCCACTGGATAAAAGCACTAACAGTCAGACCTGAATAGCCATCAGACTAGTTCAGCCAAAGCAGGGGCGGATTTAGGGGGCGGTCCTAGGGGCACGAGCCCCCTCCCCAAGAAGGTCCAAAATTGCGCTAGTTACAGGGTTGTAGGGGTGAAAACATCAACAGAGAAGCCAAAACCAATGGTGCCCTTCATCTAACGTTAATTCCATTTTTGCCCCTGAGTCACAGCACTAAAGGACTCCATGCAAACGTGTAAACAGGTTATCACACTAAAAAATTCCTCAATTAAAATTTAAGGTAGTTCACAACTATTTTCATAACTGTTTCCTATTTTTATTTACGTTTCAACTTTGTCTCCACCCCTCCAACATACGATTACGCACGTTTTACCCAAATGTGAACATTTTCTGCATGCTCTGCCTGCCTAATGACAATCTTTAGATTTCTAAGAAATTTTTTAGACCTTATTAATCTTCCAATTCGCCGCACGCCAATTTCCTCTTTATGATGGTAGATGGGCCAACAGAAAAACAGAAAAACTCCATAATAATGAAACCTATTATGCCTTTAGAAAACTAAAATCACTGGTTTAAAGCCAAGATAAGGGGCCCTGGTTCAAAATTCTTAAATTAACCCCGTTTGGAAACAAAAACTGCCTGGTTTAAACAAATTGAAAGGACGGTCCATTTATGAACCACAATAGATTCCTATCAATGCTTAAACGATAGCCTGTGACAAGGCCGCATCCAGGGGGGGTTTGAACCCCCCCGAAATGTTTGTCTGACTCGTAAAAACGTAACAAAACGGACATCAACAACTTTCGTATGCTTTTTTTGAGGTTTTTGTGTCCCCCCCCCCACAAAAAAAAATTGAGTAAAACCCCCTCCGCAAAAAAAATCATTGGTACGGCCTTGGCCTGTGATAATATAAGTGAAACTTATAACCAAACCCCTTAAGCACACTGATTTCTATTTCATTAGTTATTGAGAAAATTGAAAATACTAGACAATACTTGTATCATACATCCCCTACCTAATATTCTTCTAATATATTTCTCTGACTCTCAATCCTAACGAAATATACCTAAGTATGATAAAAGTATAATACTTTAGAAACAAATTTGGGCTATATATTTGGACATTAGGGGGGAAAGGGGGTAAAGTATAGTTGGTATGCATGCAAATTGAGCTAGGTACAATTATTCTGTATATTATGTAGTAAGAATTGTTTTCTAACTTCACAGTGTCCAAATACTGTGCCCCCACCCCCTCCCTTAATGTGCAAATATGTAGCCCAAATTATATATTTTACATCTATTCTGTCACTTCTCTTTGTCTTGTCTCCCGCTAAGCTGAAAGAAACTTACGAAAAAACCGGTTCTGCAATGCATCTGTCAATGAATGAACAACTTGAGCGGTAGGGGGTTTATCATACAAGTATCTATTAAACCGGTTATTATATGAACTTGATTGGTGCTAATTCGGACCAATTAGTTACATAATTAGCATGTACTCGGTCGATTCACTACCTAACAACTCTCATAAACACATTCAAAAAAAAACAATGGGTTACAATCTTTCTGCTGTAGATTTGCACGACTTTGCACCTCCGCCCATGCCCTCTGCTACTCCAAGCGCGAATATTGTTTTACGCCATTCCTTCTGGCATTGCCTCCAACCTTCAAGTGTCCAAAAATGACCTAGCGAGAAGCCGCTGGATGAATTAATATAATAGTGAAGACATCATCAAACTATATTATCAAATAAACAAATGAATTAATCAAACGATATTAAAGTTCATTAAATTCAAAATTTTGCAACTTTATTTGTTGATTTTACTGGCTGTGACCTCTGGCAGAAAGGGAATTAATTACCACTTTAATATAATTTTTCTTGTTGTAAGTTTTTTTTTATTGCTAAAAAACTCATAAATATGTTCCTTGTTTATTTTATATGATATCTGGTAGCTTAAAAGCTAATGTACGAGCGTCCTTGAAAACACAAATATTGAGAAATAATATTTTAACGACATTTTTTAAAATCTTAGCTTCTCTTTATTATATTAAACCGTATGTATTTACATCTCCTTGTTTAGTTGCTTCGGAATATTTATTTGAATTAAACATTTCATCACGAAAATTTGGATTAAAACTTTAACTACGCGTTTTAAAACCGTTCTAAAATTGAAAGGTATTACATCCCTTGACAAGCCACTATAGGAACGAATACTAGGGAAAATCTCCAACGCCTCCCATACAATCTTTAGGTCAGACTATTGACAAAAAAAAAAATGTTTTTGTACTATGTATTAAAAATTGTCAATTTTAGACCATGTTGTAAAAATACGACATTAGCCTCTCAAGTATATAAAAATAGGGCATTTTCACTTGTTGTGTAAAGCTTTGAAACAGTTCTTTTGGCAGTAAGGCACAGTGAAAGTTCATTTTTCGCATTCAAAAGTGGTATATCCTGATTTGCACTGTTTGCAGCGGCTATGCTTCTCAGTCTTTTTTGGCCAGTGACCAAGTCCATCGGCTTGAGTAGATATTGCCGGCCAGATTCGATTGCGACTTCGAATGGGTCTGGGATACAACCCTGCTGCAACTTCAGACCTGAAGGCTCTCAAGATCATCGGTTCGTCTGTCCTTGAAGTGAGCGCTTTGACGTCTGACCTTAAAAGAAGGCAATCATTGCAGACTTATGTGTCAATAAGCCACCAGAAGATCCTCATATACCATTTTCGTGTCCGAGGATGAGTTCGGCACATCTCCACCGGCATGTCTGCTAAATCTACGCCACCCATTTAACGGTTGTACACATAAACAATGGCTGGCCTTGAAACTTCAACCCTGGATTTACCCTTAACGTTCCAGCGTCTGCATATATCCTGTGTCGTTATTCCTGCATACGTCGAAGCCATGCAAACCGTATTGTTATCTAACCATTTCACAACAATAAAACCAGCATGAATGTCAGTCCTCTAATTGGAAGTTCCTCTCTCTTGTTTTTTCCATTGCACCATCTGGGAGGAGTGGGCAGCCCTTCAGTCGCGCTTTATTCAACGTACCAATAAAAGGGGATCCTTTGATTTTGAGCAAACTCATTAGTTTCAAGCTCAAAACCAGTTGTCAAAGTAAATACTGTAGGTCGTTTTCGCGAGTTTATGTACTCACTCGACGTACAACTATGTTCCCTCCAACCCCATTATCTGCTTCTATGTCATTTTCAATAAACGTATCCTTAGCTAGACAAACTCCAAAATCATTTACAAAATCTGACACCAGCTCTTGTGAACACTTTTATTACCCACTTCGTCGGCTCTTTTGGTAGATATTGTCTCGAGTTGCTTCTTCCCTTGAAAAGAATCATTTGCTCGTCAACTGAATGGTTTTCTTCGGGGCTAAATTCGAGAAACTTGGAACGGACATGACCCAGGACGGGTCGAATCTTGTACAGCTTGTCAAATCCTTGTTCTCCAGGTTTCTTAGCTTTTTCGTTGTCGTTGAAATGAAGAAAACGTTTGATCTTGTTAAATCTTTGTCGGCCCATCTTGTCGGCAATTGCAGGGTATCTGATAGCCCCTTCCCAATGCATTCGATAATAGAGAGCTTTTATCACCCCCAGTAGTAGAACTACTGGGGGTGATTGGTTCAACTATCAGCTCAAGAAGTTCTTTGTCAAAGAATTTTTGGAAATATTTCAGTCGAGTCTCTGAGATGTCTGGAACCTGGCGAGGCTTTCCTTTCCAAGACAGATCAACTTTTTTCTATGTCTACTTTTTTCCAGCAGAATTTTTCTTGGACTTTCGATTTCTTCTTTGATTTTTCAGTACTTGCTACTACCGGTTGCTGTTGCTGACTAGAGGGTGGATTTTCCTCCGAGTCATTGTCGCTGGGCTCACTGCTGGCCTCCACGTCATCTTGTTTCATAAAGAAGTGCCGATTGTCCAAAAGAGGCAACAAGTCTGGATCAAGATCATTGATAAGATCTTCTGGAGAAAGGAAGTCTGGATCATCGTCATCATCATCATCCAACAAATTCGACAAAATCTCTTCTGTAATACCAAAAATATACTTGAATGCCTCTTTTGCGTCAATTTGGTGATTTTGAGCTCGTTTTCTTACTCTGTCGTAAGATTCCACCATCTAGAAAGAATAAAAAAAAAAGACATATGACACACCCTGCCTACTCAATAATCAACCATCCCTGAGGGGTGGTGTGAGCTATTATTTATGAGGGACCCAATGCTTCCATTCCACCAATGTGGGAATAAAGTATTTAAGTGCGAAAAAAAGAGTATAATTATAGTAGGACACAATCCGGAATTAAGTATGTCATCGTGCTTACTATTTGAACAGGAATGTTAACAAAATTGATTCTTACGCTATATTACCACTATTTTCAATACCAAAATCTCTATAAGTTCCCCCATTTTCTGACTTCTGTCCAAGTTACAAGTAAAGTCTTATTATGCTGACTTTTAATTGCATGTATTAAAGACGATCTATTTTGCAACTCAAGACCTTTAACTTGTACCAAAACATCTTCTTTTGACGTTTGACGTTTAAAACAATGCTTTGTATTTATCGACTAGTTAAGTTCGGTTTTGAATATAGATTCTGGGTCCCGATCTCAGATTCTGGACCATATGAATATATTTTATTTATTTGTTTTTCTTTGTCACTATTTTTTGCAACACCCTCGTTTTATTTGAATTAGTACGAAGGATTGGCATAAAGAAAATCCAACTGGTCGCTTTTTCACGCCGTATTTTTGTTTTGACTTTTTTTTTATATTGAGTTGTTAATTTTAAGCAGAGGGTAGTAGCAAAAATGAAATACTTAAAGCTTGATTTAAGGACAGTACCTGCATTTTGATCCTTTAAACTATTCGATTTTAACTAGTATAGACTTTTACCTGTTTCTCAGTTTTTCAGATATTGCCGAATACAAATGCAATTTAAACTGTACTCAGAAAAATTTAAGTATAATTAGCAAATGATAAGATTTAAGAGAAAACACCAAATGCTAAGATTAATACCCCCAGTCATTGTTGTCGTCGCCATCCCCATCGTCTTTCCCAACTCCTAAAAAAGTGACACATTCGGACGCAGTTGCATCGAATTTCGTGGACTTCATTTTTTCTTTAAACTTTTGGTAAACGTAGGGGGGCCTTTACGCTTCATCCCATACTTGAAAGAAATTGTCGCGGCCAAAGTTATGTTTTTGAGACCATTCCTCTTTTCATTTTTTACTGTTTTCAGAACGCTGAAAAGTCTCTCCACAACGACATTTGAGCAGGGAAGTCAAAAAATAAACTGAATGACATGAAGAACCCTATTGAACTTTAGCACTCCCCTTGGCGTCTTGATGGACGCCACCCAATTCAAAAATATCAATCGGGTTTCCGCCAGTAAGCAAATTGTCGTCTGGACTAAACAGCATCAATGCCCGCCACTCTTTTTCAACCAGCCCAAAATCCCACGAGGGGTGCCCAAATTCTGGTGAAAAAACCACAACGATAGAATATCACCATCCGATGCGACTTTTCGCTCTACAATCTCTAAAAAGTTGTAAATGTCACGATCAAATGGAAATCAGTCGACTAGCTGGGACACAGCTTCAATGTAAAATTTCTGGGTAATCTCCTTGATCCTCTTGCATTTCTCCGTGAACTTTGTAGCCTTTCCTTGTTTGGAAATAAGACAGGTGGTCGCTTCTAGTCCCAGGTAAACCTTAGAGGTGGGAAGGAAGAACTCTTCTTTTTTAAGGTTCACAGACTGAACAGACTCAATTTGTTTAACATAGTCTTTTACCATGAAATTGTGACAAAGGCACTTCACAGATTCTAGCACTTCTTTTTTAAGCATGTTAAGATCGTAAATGTGCATAGGTGCTTCAATTTGTATTTCTCTATCACGTCGGTCCTTCCACGTTGGTTATTTTGTTTCAAATTTCGCGGGTCTATCCAAGTCCGACAAAACAAGAACGTTTGTCAATCGCTTTTGCCAAAATCCCGCCGTTGTATCAAAAATTCCTATTTCCGTAACAAGCCCTTCCCCCGGAAACTGTGGTGGATTAAGTCATCCTCAAAGACATATTTATTATATTTTTGACTATAAGGCCGACAAAAACAAGAGCGTCTGCCAATCACGTTTGCCAAAATCCCGCCGTTGTATCCACAATTCCTATTTCCGTAACAAAAATCCATAGGCTCGGCAAGGAAAAAAGTGGAAAATCCAAATTTAAAGTAGAAATAAAGCAACAAAGTAGGTCTGAAAATATTAGAGGAGAAGCATTCAAAATAAAGTATTCTACTCTAAAATTTAGTCGAAATGAAAGCACTGGAGGGACCCCTCCTACATAATAGCTAATGTAAAATTGTACTGCTTTCTTAACTTTTTTTATTTTCTTATTTAGTTATTCGTTTCACAATTTTGAGCCACGATCATCCGATGTCTTATTTTTACAACACAAGGAAATATATCTTGCTACTGATCCAAATTCTTGCTCACATCATGAATTTCATCTACAGTAATTCAAATAGTATATATTTTATACACACAGGATGCGCAAAGAATCTCCCAACTTTTCGTTTTATTTCCAGTTTCTAGGTTAGAAACCTTATCCCTTGGTTTGGTGACTCATTGCTTAGGCCGTATGTCACACAGCAGTTCCCCGAAGGCATCAATCAAGTGTCATCTTTTTCTGAACCGTCAAAAGATGCTGCTATAAGCAATATTTATACAGCAAGATGACAGCGTAAGCTCGAAGAGTAAAGTTTTGTTTTTCTACAACAATTGCCTCTAAGAATATGCAAACATTAATTAATATAGAAAAGTTGAACATACTATTCAAAGAGACGTTGATGTTTAATCACTGAATTGATGATAGAAAACTATTCCGCCAAAAATATTTAGTTTCTTAATACGGTCATATGAAAGAGGTAATAAGTAGACAAGGATGTCTCCAGGGGGATTAAACCCCCCTCCGCCCGGAATGATTGTCCGACTGGTAAGAACGTAACAAAAATTAATATGAACAAGTTTTGATGCGTTTTTATTGCTAATTTTCTGTCCCCACCCCATGAAAAAAATCCTACAGACTAAAGTATGTAGAAAAAAATCTACAGACTAAAGTATGTCCTAGGAAGGTATTTTGAAGCACCTACTAGGCCTATATTATCACCATTTAAAGCAATACGAGCAAATCTCTGTACTTATGTCCAAACCTTATATTCTCAATTGATTGCCACATTGTGGTCTGGATTTCAAATTTTTGGCCTGGAATTGAGGCACTAAAATCTCTGATATCGGAATGATTACATATCTCTTAAACAATAGTTGTAATATTTTTTCTTTACTTTTCTTTGACAGAAACTTCTTATCCTCGTGGGGCTTGAAAACTAATTCAAAATCTAACAATTTAAATTTGAAGGTTTCTAACATTGATATAGAAGGGGTAGTGTGCAATAGGGGCGAGTTAAATTTAAGTGGGGACATGTTGAAAGTAAGATGTATTTTCTTACATAATGAAAAACTGAAATTTATTTCTTTTTTAAGAAAAATATAAGCATTAACCTCCCACTAAGAGGCCCAGGACAGGAGCTGACACAAGCTTGCCTAGTGTCCAAGATGCAGTCCCATTACAGGGAGACAATGCTACCCCTTCGGCTCCCAAGCCCCATGGCGGTGAAGTTACAGGCTCTTCGAGACATGCGGCCCCCGAGCAAGGCGAAGATGGAGTTTCCCGGCTTTTTGCGGGTCCCCAGTCCCATGGCAGTGAAGTTGCTGACCATTCCATGCCCAATATATAGGATGGAGGCCCTAGTGTAACTGCAAATGATAGATATTTTTAGCGGTAAAAACTGAAAAGCGGTAAAAGTGGTAAAAATCGTTTTTTCCACCTAATGTATATTCTTTTCAGGCTAATAAAGGGTATCTCTTGATATTTTTTGAGTGGCCCCTTGTTTCTAAGGGAAACAGACTTTTCACCATGCTTTAACGCTAGAAAACTAATGTATTTCGGTATGATGGATCCATTCTTTTAGTGATTAGCAACGTTTTGAAAATAAGGTGTTTTTAATATCCTGTATTCCAGTGTCGAAAATGATTTACTGTTGCCTCTAAGAAGGGGGATTTGAGGACTCTAATCCTTAGATTAATATTCTTTTTAGCTTAATAAAGGGGGAAAATATCAGGGCCCTCACGATAGTTTTGTAGAGGGCCTTTAGTGGCCCCATTGATCCTAAAGGAAATACTTTCTCCTGGAGATTAACTATAAGATGTTTTAACATTTTGATTTCAAGTGTTAAAAACTTAGTATCCTTAATATAAATTCTTTCTACAGCTTAAAATCATAACTGCTTCAAGGGAATAATAAATTTTATGTTTTTCAGGCCCCCGAAAACGATTTCGACTGTATAACTGACGATCTCTTCACCGATCTCCTTGGGGCCTCGAAAATGGACGCCACCATACACTCCGTAAGTATTTTAAGACTCTTTAGAACATTATAATAGCTGAAACATAAAGAGAGGCTACTTACCCGCATTTATGTGGTAATTTACTGCTCTTAAATTCTTAGCTCGTATTGGGGGTCTATGGATAAGAAGGACCACTTTGGGGCTCCAAGTATGGAATAATTATTGTCATTAGTTTGTGCGGGATCTCGGCCTCAATAAGGACTATGAATGGGTTTTCCAGCTACCATTAAGCGAGGTCGAGAAAGTGCCCACCCCGCAAAGTGTGACACGGATAAGGGAGGAGTAAGAGAAAGTTGAATGGGTTCACCCCCCCCTCGTTTTACCGGATTTATATTTAGCGGCTTCTGCTTTGCACAATATTTATCTTTTTAGGGCTAAATTTGGAACCCCGTTTATTACTCTTACAAGTGGTAGTATTTATAAAGTTCCAGTTGACAGAGTCCACTCCTATATAAGCAAGATTCAGGCCATTCTTGAAAAAAAGATTCGGAAAAGGGGGAGTTAGGGACAGTGTTAAAGCATCCATCGCACAAAATAATATTTTTTTTAAATTAAAAGACAGGTAAAGTGTACTCGCATTACCTGCAAACGGAGATGTAGACACCATCCAGATTTAAACAATTTTGAAGGCGTTTTTTCAGACTGGGTGGGAACTATTTTTAATAGGGTGGAAAATCATCATGAAGTTGGGAGTGGGTCAATAGTATTATTTATCGAAAATGTCATGTCAATGTAAATAATTTTAAAAAGGATTTTGTTTTAAGAGGCGGGAGGGAGAGAGAGATTTAAAATATAATGCAGACTTAAACATCTGTAGAGGTGTACAGCGCTTTCGTTTTGATGCGGGCCTAGAGTGCTTCAAGTATGCAGTCCTTGTCGCAGGCCATAAAAGTTCGAAAGATGATGCCACTAAGACACATTTAGATGATTTGGGAAATAATGGGGGTAGGGAGGGGGCAGAATTTCCTAAAGAAGATTTTACTATTTAAAGGGGTAATATCCTGTAACACTTATTATTTTTGAGAGGGCTAAAGAGCATTTAAAGATTGAGGTGTCAGTGTTACAGTATGAAACAGAGTATGAAGAGGGTGAACTTAAAGATAAAAAGGGGGTTTCATATTCAATTGAGGGCTCCGTCCATTGAATCGGTGAAACATTGGGTATGGCTTCAATACGAGCCTATCATTGAACCTGATGCAATTGGACATTTCTTTCCTATTTCTTACATTAGTCAGGTTTTGAGTAAAGGCTCAAAATATAATAAAGGGGGGTTAACATGCTGCTATTATCTAATGTGTTGGTCTAGATTCTATACCGAAGTAAAACCAAACATCACTTGGGGCACTGTAAGCATCACGGATACAAGTCCGTGGAGACGGTTAGCAGTGAAAGGACCATCTTAAGATTTAAGAGCTTTCAAAATTCACTCCCATAGAGCGACAGGGTTGTTTTTAGACATCGAAGACAAACTCTTGGATGTGTACGAACCATCAAACTCGAATTGTGATAAAGAACATTAAGTCTTTGCAGTGTCTTATGCTCATGCTCAAAGAGACTCGAGTATACCATTCAATTGGTAGAGGTATTTGAAAAATTGGGTGGCGAGGATGGTATAGGCGCAGCTATGTTTGCTCTTATTAAAACTGCTGATAAGTCAATTTCACGGCCTCATTACTATTTTTCGTGTCTCACTACTCTTTGCCGTGTGGGAATCACAAAATCGCTGGACAATCCTTGTCATCCAAGTTTCCCCGACATTGCCACTGTTGAGGAGAATGGACCAAAAGAATGTTTTTTTTGAAATTTGTGGTGAAATACCAGTGGAATGTCATGACTCGGTAAAGATCTTTGTTTTCTCGCGCATAAATAGACAGGCACCTAGGGATTTATTGATTCCCTATAATTTATCTTTGGTAGAGGAGGGGGTATGCACTGGACACCTTCAAAACAAAAGCTTATTGCTTTTACACTTTCATATGAAATAGAATATTGTTGTACATCACGTTCTTTTGCGGTGGATACTGGCCAACAGTTCAAAGATCCCAAAGATTCATAGAGCCCTCCAGTTTCATAAAAAGCCATATATGAAGAAGTTTATTGACACCTTTGTCAGCAACCGATCTGAAGCAAAAACGAACATTGAAAAGGGAATCTTAAAACTAATTTCAAATTTAGCCGTCGGTAAAATTTGCGAGAGTGTATACCATAGTAGTCGTTGTGGCGTTGCAACTGACCCAAAGAATGTGCCAAAATCATTGCAGATCCAAATTTCACACTGTCCACAATCATAGACTCCAATATCATCCTTTTGCATAGAAAACAAATATAGTTTTAAATAAAAATATAGCTTCTGGTAGCGCAATATTGGAGATTTCAAAACAACTCATGTTGGAATTTTATTACAATGTCTGTAAGCTCCAATGGCTGGGGGACGGGCAAGTCAAAGTTTATTACGGGAATTCAGGTTCATTATTGTTAAAAGTTAAAACTGAAAATTTATTATATGATTTGGAAAACGGTAAGCACATTAGCTCTCGAATGGACAACATCACCTGGGACGGGTCCATTTACCCAGAGCTAGTGAAGCACCAGGCCTCGAATTAGTTGTTATTACTAAAATCCGACATTGGGAGTGACTTTATATACAATGGTGTGCTTGCAGGTTCGAAGGTGTACTGTGCGCAAAAGCTCAATGAGTATATCAAATAAGTCTGCAAAGGGGTGCCTTCACAATATGTAAAGGAAAATTTTGACATGAGTGTTTATACGAGCTTTGTAGAGAATAACTTAATTCCAGGAGTGATATGTCATGGCCATTCGCTCATTAAAATTTAAAAACTACACAGTTAGAGTTGAGAAAAATGCCATGTCGGCCATATCGGATAAAGTCTATGTAAGTGTGGTGTAAGAGTAATACCACCCGGGGATTATCCTGCTTCAGATTGAGACGTATGTGTAGAGTACAGATGGAATCTCGGTCTGGAGACAGCTCAATAGTAGGTGGGAGGAGGTTCCTTTTTCTATCTCTTCAGTGTTTTCTCAGTCTCCATTCCTCAGTCTCCAGCTCAGCAGTGTGTTTTTCCAGTGTTTTTTATATGTAGTGTTTTCTTACATGTTTTATTTATTTATTTTTTTAGCAAGGCGGAATCGTTGTTAAAAAGTGTTTAATATTATACTATTATTTTTTTACCATAACCGGCCACCCTGGCCAGCAGCAGGCCCCTGTGCCTTTCGGCCGGTCCGTCCGCCCCAGCTGACGGCGTCTCAAAGTGTTTTTAATGTCCAAGTATTTTTACATTATTATGTGTTTTTAAATATCTGAGTATTTTTTTTACATTCAAGTGCTTATTTTATGTTGTTGATTACTGCCCATATAAATGTATTCAAGTGATTATGTAAATATGTAGGCCTGGTGTATTTATTTATATATTAAAGAAAATAAGTATTTTATTTCTGATATTTATTCAACAGGTTGAGGTTAGGTTCGGTTGGTTGTATTTTGACAGCGAGAAGAGTAGTATGTATCAATTTAAAACTCCATTCAGATGATTTCTTTGCGGACCATCAATATCTGGTAAAACAACGCTCTTAACGAAAATAATTCAAAATCGTGATAAAATGTTTTTAGAAAATCCCGAAAAATATCTATTACTGCTATAGTGTGTGGAAAGAGTCCTATTATAAAACAAAAATTATTGCACCAGACATAAAATTCATACGGGGACTTGAATTGTTTAATATTATTGAACTAAAATCGAGGTCGATTATTGACGACTTAGCTGAATCCATTGACGAATGTTATCAGGAGGTGTTACGGTTATTCACGGGCCAGTATCATCATAAAAAAATTCTGTAACCTTTTTTCTCCACAATCTCTTTCATCAAGGTAAATGTGTATAAACATTTGCATTGAATTGTACTTACTATATAATATATAGGTTTATTCGTGATTCAAGTTCTCTTGTAACGCTCAACAATCAAATATATCCCAATGAACCGAAATTTTTACTCTCGGAATACAATCAAGCTACGTATAAACCCTATGGTCACATTCTATTGGACCTCAATCAAAGTATACCCGGAGAAGTACGTTTGGTCACAGATATTTTTTAGAATGAAATTACCGTATATCTGTCAGTGAGCAGTGAAGAAGGTAATTGGTTGCATTGCACTGAAAATGACACTGAAAAAACCACATGAAAACAGACATTTATTTTCCGTCGTAGGTAATTCATTAGTACGACATAGGAACTCTATACTCAAACATGACATTGACAATAAATTCATTAATCTCCTATATGAGCTTTGTTTAAATTTAACTGAAGGCAAGGTTCAACTGGCAGAAGTAGTTAAGCAACGGACAAAGCAATATCGTTCATTTGTACGTGCCCTAGCTTGCAAAAAGGAAGGAAAAGATTTTAAAAGAAAATGGCTTGTTCAAGCGGGTGGTATTTTCTTTTCATTGTTACTACCGACAATCACGGGACTTGTAAACACTATTCTCTAGATGGCTAAACCCTAGAAATTGACGCCAATCGAACTTGCTCTGAACTCGCTACCAATTGAAATCAGCTGAACTCGCTGATAACTTTATTAACAATGAGACAATTGCCATTGATGAGAAATTAATTTTGCTTCAAAATGCCCTTCGACGGTTCGACAAGCATAAGCCTCACCGTGAAAGACCACCCAAAGTAAATGCCATTGATCAACCTCAAAATTCACTGCGACCACAGCCAAAACAGAAAGAAGTTATCATCAGAAGCCAAAACAGAAAGAAGTTATCACACACGGCAACAGTTACAATTTAATCGATTTGGCATCAGATTTGATGGAAAATTTTAAATAACTTGAATCTTTTGATGGTCATTAGTATAAATTTTAGAAGTCATAAAACTTTCCAAAAAGTTTTGTTGTGAATAAACATATTTTAAAACGATTAAGGGAATATGGTGAAATATCAAAAGCTGTTTTTAAACCGTTTTCGAAAAGTATTAGCGAACCAAGTGGGGGTGATTAAATAGTTTTCAGAAAATACTAGCTCACCAAGTTGGGATTACAAGATATCAAACGAAGGAGTCTTAATATCAGCGCATCACCTATTAGTGCGAAAGAGGGTAGCCGACGCTTCAAACCGCGTTTACGTTCAAAATGGTTTGAGCTCTGAAACCTGTTTATGAAAATATTGGCAAAGTGGGATGTTTAAGCTCCCCCACGACACTTGCCCGAGTCACTGGAGTAGAAAAGAAGCTGGCAACAGAGTATTTACAGAATGAACCCAGCTACACTCTTCATCGAAATCATAGATTTTGCGGTAGTCATTATCGAAAGACTAAAGTCTTTTTCCTATTGTATATTTTATAAGCAGATCTTTTGACTCTAGACGTGATTAAAAGTCGTCACAATAGTCCGTACAAGTTTATTTTACTTGCAATCAGTTTTTAGTCACTATGCATATGTCGTTCCATTGCTTTCAAAGGGAGGTGATGAAGTTGCTAGAACCCTTGAATTTATGTTTGAACAATATTCATATAGAAAAACTCAAACGGATCAGGGAAGTGAATTTCTTAATTCACATGTAAAGAAGGTTTTATTGAAATATAATAAATACTCTATCATAGTCATAGTCCTATAAAGGCCGCATTGGCTGAACGATTGATAAGAACAATTCAGCTTTTAATCTCGAGATATTGTGCATCGAATAATACTGCTGCTTTTATTCAAGATTAAGATAAAATGATGTTGATTTATAATCAACGTCCTCATCGATCCTTGCACAATCTTAGTCCTCTTGAGGTTCATCATAGAAACAGTACACTTGAGATTTTTCTTCAACATTATTCCGATGGAAAGTTTGTGAAAAAGAAGAAATTTACTCTTGGTGATACAGCTCGAATCAATCGAACAAGTAATATTCTTGAAAGGGGGAATCGCTTGTGGTCCACTGAACTTTTTAAAGTGTCAAAATTCTTAGACACTAAACCTGTAACGCATCGTCTACGTTATATGAAAGATGAAGAGAGTCTCTGAGGCTTTTACGAGTATGAATTGCAAAAAGTTAAAACCAGTGGCATGTAGCAAATTGAAAAGATTTAAAGAGTCGAAGTTGCAAGGGTAATAAACAGTTGCTTGTTCGTTGGCTAGGATACAACTCTGATTTTGACTCTTGGATTGCCGCTGAAGACGTTCACAATGCCTAATGATGTTTTTGTGACATTCATATCCAATATCTCCGACTCACTCTATGATTATTTGAATAAAACAATTGATTTTTGGAAGAAATCCTCCCTCACCATCAAATTCGATGGAAGGTAAGAAGATCCTCTTGTTGATTGTATTCTTGAAAACGTATATGATATCCTGCGCAAGGATCGTACATAAGATAAAAAAGTTAGACCACATGATTGACCATTCATTACCCAGGAATGGATAGAATCAAATAACTCGGTTGAATACCCATTCACCACATTACAATACAAAGAATATGGTAGTATGACTGATATGTGTCGTGCAATCAATAGAAATATCCCTGCTCGTAAAAATGGTACATTCCACTTCAACTATTCAATGCAGTAGGGTTCCCCTATAGTTCCCCTATTGACAATTAGAAGGTTATTCTCAATGATAATCTGAGAGGCATTCTCGTTTTTAAACAAGATGTAATAAATGGTAGAAGCGCTGGTAACATCAGTGGGATGGATCGTGTTATTTTCATAGATTATCCACCTGGCTTCTCTTCTGAATATTTGATATTTCTTTCTGTATCCTTTGTTTAGACATCGCGAGTCAGTAATACCAATGCCCCCCTCCTCCGAGATCTTGAACAAAAAACCACTCACGAACACATTCACCACTACATTATAAAATACCTTGAATTTATGCCAGTCAACACTTCATATTTGGAGCTCTGTAGGTTAACACTAAGAAGTGAACTGGGCGATCCTCTAGCAATAAATCAAGTTCAGCTGTGATTACGTGTCATTTTGCACCCATTCACCGGCATGGTTCATAGAAAAAATTGTTTTGTCCTGATATTGATTGCTGTGCTGCTACTCTTAGACCACAATTGGGTCATGAAATTGACTATTACAGGGGTCGTTTGTCAATTTGCGATTATGGTCTCGGAAATGGTTTGCTAAGTTGTTTTGCTCTGCACTAACCATGCTAAAATATATATAGCACCTGTTGTCGTGGATTTTGCGTCCTCTACACTACATCATTGGGGCTCTGGAAAGGATGTTAAAGAAAGTCTTTCACAAAATCTCAAGTCTGGCGCGCAATCCCTCGGTGATCGATTGAAACCACAACAAAGAAGAAAAGGTTTTGAAAAGGGCGAGAAATGCTGCATAACTCATCAGTTTCAACTCAGGTCAGAAGCGTAAAACATCACTCTTGTCAAAGAAGAAAAAGAAACTAAGAATAAAAATTGCTAGATCCAAAAAGGACTTTTTTTCCTAGAAATGGCATATTTACCCCATAAAGACATTATTTGGGTACATGTGGGTACTCATCCTTCAGTCACCTCATTTCTAAATCTTTTTAATGCAGGAAGTGTTGATGTGAATATAAAACATGGTTACTATGAACAATTTTATCCACAAAAACCGCTATCTGAAAATGTTCATTTTCAAATTTATTCCAGTGAAGACTATTTCATAAATTTGACTTCCACATTTATAGATTTGCATGTGATAGACAAAAAAAATCTAACAATGAAAAACCAAGTGCTGCCGAGGGGTTATCCTATGAAAATTGTGTACTACACAATTTATTTAGACAAATAAGTGTCTACATAAATGGAACATTGGTGAGCACAAGCAATAATCTTTCAAAGTATGCAAGTAATAAGCAATTCATGTTGGTGACTCGAATCGCCTATAAGCTACTGAGAGGTTTAGTGGATATGAATATAAAACGTACACTGACACTAGCAATATACTTAGAGATGCGACAACTAACGATTTACACTTGTCTGGGAAAATAAATCATGAGATAATTTATATACCTCAATGGTTGCCTCCCAATGTTAAGATTGATATGAAGTTACAACTTGATCCGTCCAATTTTATTTTGTGAAAAGTACGCGGCACTGCACCTGATGCAACAGTCTCCCTCACCTCGGTTATACTTCATGTGCAAAACAACAAGTTATGAGTTCTGTTGCTTCGGCAATTGAGAAATTAAAAAATAGTGGACACAATAGCCGCGTTTTCAGGCTCAGCGGGTTCGAACCCGGGTTGTCCTCGTCTAGTTTCAAGTTTCTAGTTTTTCGTCTAGTTTTGTCTAGTTTCAGCGGGTTCGAAGCATCAACCCCGTGTTTGATGCACTAGATACACTGCTGATCAACGCTTGATGCACTAGACGCGAACAACCAGTGTTTAAAGACGGGTTGTTCACGGATCAGCAGGTTCGAACACAGGTTGTTCTCGTGTCGTGCCTTAAGCGTTGTGCATCAGTGCATCTAGCGTATAAAACACGGGGTTGAAACTTCGTACCCGCTGAAACTAGACAAAACTAGACGAAAAACTAGAAACTTGAAACTAGACGAAGACAACCCGTGTGCAAACCCGCTGAGCCTGAAAACGCGGCTCAATATTAAACTGTTCTTTCCAAAAGAAATCATGAATCAACAACATATTGCTATGGGAACCCATACCTACACTGATTCGTCATTCATCAATGGCAAAATTCCTTCAAAACTTGTTTTGGCCTTTGTAAAAAGTGCAAGTGCCATAGCATCATGGACAAATTCTCCAAATAAATTTGAAATGTTTGGACTTTCATTTCTTCTATGTAAAGTAAATGGAATTCCAATCTTAAATTTATCCTTTGTAAATACTACAGGACCCTATATGAATTGACAATGCAATCGCTAGATCAAGATTCACAATTATTTGAAAATGGTATAACTGAAGAAGGGTTTGCAAAACTGATGGTATCATTGTATTGGATTTGTCTGGTATTCAAAATTTGAGTATTGCCAGAACGGCTAAATTACGTTTAGAGGACACCTTTGCCGAACCGTTGGAGGAGAGTATAGAATTAATCTCGCTAAATCAGTTTGAAATCAATTGGGAAATTACCCCTGATGGCAATGTTCTATTAAACTTGGCACCATGAACACAAATCAAATAATCAGTGCGTTCAATTTGGACACTTACATGCCCAAATACAAATCCTATTGCATACCCTCGGAATTCCTCGACTACGTTCGAATTTTTAACAATATTCTTATCATTATTAATAGTAGTCCATCAACTGTAAAGACATTGGCTAAACTGGAAAGACATTGGCTAAAATATAAAGACATTGTAAAGAAATTCGCTATGCATCTTTCAAACAGCGAAGAATATTGAATTTTTCAATCCTCTTGGTCTACCTTATGCTTTCTACCTGCCTCACATTAAAAACTCTCTTGAGCAATGTGGAAAATCTATCCTTCAAAATAGGAAGCGAGTTCAAGATTTATCAATCAAAATATGTGGTTTTCATGCACTATTATATTTTGTTTTTCGATGTCACGGAGATACTTACAGTGAATTTCTCAACATTTATGGTGACAAACCTCGATTGAACGAATTCCTACTCTTTCCTACCTATATAATATAAATTTCAGTGCCCTAAGAGTAAAATTCTTTAAAAATGTTTGTGAATTTATTTACTATTAAAACTTGTATGCACAAAAGTCTGTGTCGATTAGATTTATTGTTCTACGTGTAGGTAACCATCGGTAATGATAAGTGTTGGGAGCTCGTCAGGATTCAACTTGTATTCATCTTGGCATGCAAAGTCAGAGTTACATTTCCTACAATATAATGTAACTTCATTTTTATAAAATCTCTTTGTAAAGTCAATAATACTATTTTGATTAATATTATAAAATTCACTTGTTTCAATTTGATTATCTGAAGCAATGTCACATAAGAAATTCTCATATGAAGAATCACTCTCTGTAACAGCCAAATAAAAATCAGTAGGTTTATAATTATAGTAGCCAATATCTTCATAGCGATGAGGTAAAAACCAAACTGTCTTATTATTCCAGTAATTGACGCGTAGAACAGGTTCTTTCGCCCAAAACAATTTAAAACCACGAGGATAGGAGTCCCTTAAAAATAAACTGAAATCACGTTTAGGATTTTTGCAATCATTCCAGGGTAAGTATTTTCCCATTGATCACATTTAATATAGTGACGATTGGGTATAGGAAACCTCTAGGATGAGAGTCACAAACTTCAAACTCTTTAATTTGCACTGCGTATACTCTACAATTTACGTGGATTGCATAATCTACACTTTTCATTATGGTCATCAATAATAGTACAATTCTCACAGCTTCTCACCAGCTGCTTAATATATACAAACGTAATGGACATGTGTAAAACATTTTTCATGTTGACTGTACATCTCTGGAGAGAAAGTTAGTGGCAATCAATAAAATGAATGTCCTCTAGGAGGAGGAGCAATCGAGTGACGTCACACTCAAATTGAACTTGTTTAAACAAGATTTTTCGACTTATGTCTTGCTGCCTTGCAAAATAGCCATCTTAATCGAATTTCTTGGTAGTGCTTAAAAGCAAAACCACAATATCAATTTGTTTTGTTTCAATCAATATGTCAATAAATTGAGTTAATACATCTGGGCCACGAAGTAAAGGTTTCATACAATAGTCCAAAGATAAAGAATCATTTTTCATTATATCGTTAAGTATTCTCAGAGAAAGTACTTTTCTTTGAAGAGATAACTCTTGAAAATCATCATCTAAAATAAGACATTTTTCCAAAGTCACTAGATTCCTTATGATTTTTTATTTCTCAAATCCAAGCATTTTGAATCTTGACACCCTCACTATCGATTATAGACTAACAGAAGAATGAAGATTCTTTCTCGCTAGTAACAAAGTCACTCCTTTTTTATAGATTGATTCAAATAGTTGTCTTCAATATATTTCATTAATATATATAGTCCATCTTGTAATCTTTGTATATGCATCATATGCACTTTTGCTGCAAAGCACAACTGTTCTTTCGCCTTGAATTTGCTCAATGATATTACATATCGCGCAAACATCTCGTCCCATTTTAGGGTTAGCCGATAACCTCTCGTAATTTGTACTGCAATATTAGGCACTCTAGGTTTCATTTCGCCATTTCTAGTGCCTTCAATATCCAATAGAGTAAAAACAACTCATAAGCCTTTGACTTTCAGAGCCAGTTTTGCCGGATTGTAAAGGTCCATCGGAACCAAAACAAGTCACGTAGGATTATGTCATTTTCACCTGTAAATATTGGACCATGATTATTTTTTTACAACCGAGACTTACCAGCTTGACTAACGGACTCTAACAAACCCTATTACATAATATCCATAGAAATCATTTGCATAAGTAAAGAAATCCTATTACATAACAAGCACCTGCATCTCTTAGAAAACATTCCCTATTACGTAACATGTACCTGCGTCTTGAAGAAAATTAATAACACCCGCGTCTGGAAGAAGTTTTTTTAAGGTGTCGGGACTGGGATTCGAAGGGATACCTGGCCCCTTAAAACCATCTTGGCCATATTACCGGTGCCAAACTAACCAAAACAACTATGTTGATCCAGGTTGTCGAAAGGCCGTATACGCAATATCTTAGAAATAGCTAAGGGTTTATAAGTTAAAACTCTCTTGCCATGTTGAGGGGGATGTAAAACTAAATTATTGAACAATTATGAGATTATTTCTGCTCATTTCGTTACTGCTTTTGAAATTTCTTCGGAAAAAACATTTTCTGGAAAATGTTTTCTAAAATTAATATTGAGAAAAATATTAATATGGTTGAGGTTCGCTCTCTGCTAGGTTGTCGCTACCACTGTAACCATGACAAAAGAGACCAAGCCACAAGTAAAGTGGTGTTTCTACCTTTTTGTTCCAGAAAACATCAACCAAATTGGGCGAAAATGCTGGGAACTTCAAATTTACGTCCATAAAATTCTGATGACCAAAAAACTTGAGCCGGAGGTTTTGAGTCTCCTTTTTTTGCATGGTTAGCATGCATCTCTTTACTTATTTCTCTTTTCTTCGTCCAGGTTACCACAAGATTACAGAGAGATGTTTTGTCGTTCATGGAGATGCTATTGCTTATGTCTAAGTGCCTGTTATAAATTCGTACTAATAACTCCATCGCTAAGTCCCGTATCGTATAAAAAAAACTTTTTAGTGTCATTTCTAGGGTGGAAGTCTGAGAAGCATAACAAGGATCCCATTCATGACCGATAGCCCTTAACTGGAGGTTTGCGATTCTCCCTCCTGTGTACTCTCCTCCCAGACCCCTTAGAAAGTAAAAACTAAAACACTTTGGAAAAGACTGAATAGTGAAAAATTAGCATTCGCATATCTTGTTTTCATATATATTTTTTCATTTTCATAAAAATAACTGAATCTATTATGTGTAAATTCTCAGATACCCATAGGACCCCACCAGTGTTACGAAGTTGCAAATATCTTAGGGGAGTGTTTAGCGAAGTACGGAATAAAACCTACATTAAATCCCAGTTTGTTTCTTTAACTTTTCATTGTCCAAGTTAGGCAACATTTTTTTTAACGTTCATTATGTAGGCTATTCCAAGAAAATCTAAAAAGAGCAATATTTTTTTTAGCAGAGCTTTTCTTATGGAAAACAAAGAGTGAAGTTTAAACCTAATGCAAATGAAAAGTATTGCTTCGCTAGTTTCGCTAGATATGTCTGCAGCACTATGCCCAATAAACTGACTCGTCCTATAATTTCTTCAGTTACAAAACTAATGTATATTGAAAACTAAGCTTTCATGAGTTTTCAGAGAACAATAATTTTATGCATAAAGCTATCGATATCCCGACCAATGAACGACTAAAGAGCAGGGACAGATCTAAAGCAAAATATTGGGAGGGGGGCAATATGACAAGGCTGCCAATAATATACCAAATTGACATATTTATTTTTAAAAAGAGCAAAAAACAGAAAAAAACAAGTAACGTGGGTGCCAGAAAAAATGTTAGGGGGGGGGGTCCCTCTCGGTCCTCCTGGATCCACGAGTAGATGGGGAGGTGCTACTCCGATCACTCATCCCTGCTGCCACCTATAACTTTTTTTACATAGTTTATGTCTGTTTGTTTTCAGTGAGAATGAAAAAACAGGAACTTTCTCACATTTATGTCTGTTTTCATGGATGTTTTATGGTTTTTGTCAGTGAGAATTTGAAAAACAGGAACTTTCTCACATTTTTGTATGTTTTTATGGATTTTGTCAGTGAGAATTTGAAAAACAGGAATTTTGCCACTTTCATGGATTATGGAGTCATTAACCAAATCGTTTCCGGGCAAAGTTAATGAGACTTCCTTCTTGTTGTTGTTCGAGGCAAAGTTAATGACACTTCCTGTTGTTGTTCGAGCCAAATGTTATGAGTTTCTGAGAAACAGTTAGATCACGTGTTTCCTTCTCAGCCAATCGAATGTCATGGTGTCCAGAAATAGTATTTGTTGTTGTTGTTCGAGGCAAATGTTATGAGTTTCCGGGAAACAGTTAGATCGCGTGTTTCCAGTATTTGTTGTTGTTGTTCGATGCAAATGTTATGAGTTTCTGGGATACAGTTAGATCGCGTATTTCCAGTAGTTGTTGTTGTTTCCGAGGAAAATGTCAAGGTCAATGTTGTTGTTGTTTTGGGCAAGCTCCCAGCGAATGTCAAGGGGAACCACGTGGTCAATGGGGTCAATGGTCTCTTTCTCCAGGTGTGTTTTTGGCACGCTCTCAGCGAATGTTATGATCCGAGTATTTGTTGTTGTTGTTGTTTTTGGCACGCTCTCAGCGAATGTTATGATCCAGAAATAGGAAATAGATTGTTTCCGGGCAAAGTTAATTAATGTCTGACAGATGACGTCAAGTTAATTAATGTCTATAGATTTCGACCAGAATTGTTTCTGAGGCAAAGTTTAGATCACACATGGCAGATGATGTCATGATTGATTGAATTGTCTCTGGTGCGAAGTTTATTAGTGTCTGGAGTTCTTCAAAAAGAAAAGTCTCTGTGAGAAGATTTAGATCTTACCTCAGGACGCAGGTTTTCGAATAATTTAAAATTCACCAGCACAGGGATGTCAAACCTGAGGAACTCACTGAAATTACGTTTAGGGATAATGTTGACAAAACCGTTTTAGCCATTTTAGGGAATTATTTCGGCGAAACAGTTAGAGACATTATAAAAGATGATTTTAGAAAAGGTTTTAGAAGAGAATTTAATGGTAAAACTCTGTGGTCGTTATAATACACAAGTTCCATTTGAACAGTGTTGTGAGGTCCTCTACCCCAACCCCCAACTGTTCCAATCCCCCCACCCCAACCCCGAACGAAGCCCCCCGTCCTCAAAGGTTCTCTGGGATTCCAAAGGGCCCCCGGTGCCCCAAAAGGCCCACCCCCGACCCCCCAAAGCCCTCTCCCGGCCCCCAAAGGCCCAGCGAGCTCCCAAAAGACCACCGGGGTCCCACAGGCCATCACCCGGTCCCAAAATGTCCCTCAGGCTCCCAACTGGCCCCCCGGACCTCCAAAGGCCCTCCCCGGTCCCCAAAGGTCCCCCAGGCTCCCAAAGGGCCCCCGGACCCCCACAGACTCTCCCCCCGGTGCCCAAAGTTCCACCGGGCTCCCAAAAGACCCTTCAGTCCTCAAAGGCCGCCAGACCCACAAAGGCCCTCCTCTGGCTCCCCTAGGGCCACCCCGCCCAGGTGTTAGTTTTAGTTAATAGTAAAGAGGGTTTTAGCTTATAGTCATAACTTAGAGTTTTTGTTGACGTTCTAGTTTAGTTTAATTTTAGTTAAGAGTTTGATGTTTTACCTTTGAGTTTCAGTTAGAGTTTTAGTTTGGTTTAGTTGTAGTTAAGAGTTTGTAGTTTTAGCTTAGAGTCTTAGCTTAGAGTTTAAGTTAGAGTTGTTGTGTAGTTTAGTTTTAGTTAAGAGTTTATAACTTTACCTTAGAGTCTTATCTTAGAGCTTTAGTTAGAGTTGAAGCCTAGTTTAGTTACAGTTCAGAATTTAGAGTTTTATCTTAGAGTCATAGCCTAGAGTTTTGATTAAAGTTATAGTTTGACTAAGTTTTAGTTAAGAGTTTTGAGTTTTAGATTAGAGTCTTAGCTTAGATTTTTTTTGTTAGAGTTCTAGTCTAGTTTAATTTTAGTTAAGAGTTTGATGTTTTACATTTGAGTTTCAGTTAGAGTTCTAGTTTAGTTTAGTTTTAGTTAAGAGTTTTTAGCTTAGAGTTTGTGTTGAAGTTATAGTTTAGTTTAGTTTTAGTTAACAGTTTAGAGTTTTAGCTTTGAGTATTAGGTGAGAGTTTTTGTTAGAGTTCTAGTTTAGTTTAATTTTAGTTAAGAGTTTGATGTTTTACCTTTGAGTTTCAGTTAGAGTTCTAGTTTAGTTTAGTTTTAGTTAATAATTTAGAGTTTTTATATTAGAGTCGTAGCTTAGAGTTTTTGTTGAAGTTCTAGTTTAGTTTAGTTTTAGTTAATAGTTTAGAGTTTTAGCTTAGAGTCTTAGCTTAGAGTTTTGGTTAGAGTTATAGCTTAGTTTAATTTTATTTTAGAGTTTAGAGTTTTAGCTTAGTCTTAGCTTAGAGTTTTTTTGCTAGAGTTCTAGTTTAGTTTAATTTTAGTTAAGAGTTTGATTTTTTTACCATTGAGTTTCAGTTAGAGTTTTAGTTTAGTTTTAGTTAAGAGTTTGGTGCTTTAGCTTAGAGTCTTAGCTTAGAGTTTTAATTTGAGTTCTAGTTTAGTTTAGTTTTAGTTAAGATTTTAGAATTTTAGCTTAGAGTTTTTTTGTTAGAGTTCTAGTTTAGTTTAATTTTAGCTAAGAGTCTGATTTTTTACCTCTGAGATGCAGTTAGAGTTCTAGTTTAGTTTTAGTTAAGAGTTTGGTGTTTTACCTTAATGTCTTAGCTTAGAGTTTTTAGTTAGAGTTCCAGTTTAGTTTAGTTTTGGTTAAGAGTTTAAAATTTTAGCTTAGAGTTTTAGCTTAGAGTTTTTTTTAGAGTTCTAGTTTATTTTAGTTTTAGTTAAGAGTTTAGAGTTTTTGTTGAAGTTTTATTTTATTTTAGTTTTATTTATTAGTTTAGAGTTTTAGATTAGAGTTTTAGCTTAGAGTTTTTGTTAGAGTTGAAGTTTAGTTTATCAATAGTTAAGAGTTTAGATTCTTAGCATAAAGTCTTAGCTTAGAGTTTTTGTTAGAGTTCTAGTTTAGTTTACATGTAGTTAAGAGTTTAGAGTTTTATCTTAGAGACCTAGCTTAGAGTTTTAGTTTAGTTTAGTTTTAGTTAAGATTTTAGAGTTTTAGCTTAGAGTCTTAGCAGAGAGTTTTTGTTAGAGTTCTAGTTTAGTTTAGTTTTAGTTAAGAGTTTATAGTTTTAGCCTAGATTCTTATCTCAGAGTTTTTGTTAGAGTTCTAGTTTAGTTTTAGTTAAGAGTTTAGAATTTTAGCTTAGAGTCTTATCTTGGAGTTTTATTTTAGAGTTTTAGTTTATTTTAGTTTTTGTTAAGAGCTTAGAGTTTTTAGATGAGAGTCATAGCTTAGAGTTTTTGTTGAAGTTCTAGTTTAGTTTAGTTTTAGTTAATAGTTTAGAGTTTTATCTTAGAGTCTTAGCTTAGAGTTTTTGTTAGAGTTGAAGTTTAGTTTAGTAATAGTTAAGAGTTTAGAGTTTTAGAATAAAGTCTTAGCTTAGAGTTTTTGTTAGATTTCTATTTTATTTTACATTTAGTTAAGAGTTTTGAGTTTTAACTTAGATAAATAGATTATAATTTTAGTTTAGTTTAGTTTTAGTTAATAGTTTAGAGTTTTTTAGCTTAGAGTCTTAGCTTAGAATTTTTGTTTGATTTTTAGTTTAGTTTAGTTTTAGTTAAGAGTTTGGTCTTTTAACTTAGACTTTTTGTTGAAGTTCTTGTTTAATTCAGTTTTATTTAAGAGTTATATAATTTTATATTAGAGTCTTAGCTTAGATTTTTTTTTTAGAGTTCTAGTTTATTTTAGTTTTAGTTAAGAGTTTAGATTTTTTAGCTGAGACTCATAGACTAGAGTTTTTTTGAAGCTCTAGTTTAGTTCAGTTTTAGTTAAGAGTTTAGAGTTTTAGCTTAGTCTTAGCTTAGATTTTGTTTTAGAGTTGGAAGTTTATTTCAGTATTAATTAAGAGCTTAGAGTTTTTAGCTTGGAGTCTTAGATTAGATTTTTTGTTATAGTTATATTTTAATTTTGATATAGTTAATAATATTTAGTTTTAAAATATGGACTTAGATTAGAGTTTTTGTTAGAGTCGAAGTTTAGTTTAGTAATAGTTAAGAGTTTAGAGTTTTAGCATAGAGTCTTAGCTTAGAGTTTTTGTTAGAGTTCTTGTTTAGTTTACACATAGTTAAGAGTTTGGAGTTTTACCTTAGAGACCTAGCTTGGAATTTTAGTTTAGCTTAGTAATAGTTAAGAGTTTATAATTTTATATTTTAGTATTAGATTATAGTTTTTGTTAGAGTTCTATTTTAGTTTAGTTATAGTTAAGAGTTTGGTGTTTTACCATAGAGACTTAGCTTAGAGTTTTAGTTTAGTTTAGTTTTAGTTAAGATTTTAGAGTTTTAGCTTAGAGTCTTAGCAGAGAGTTTTTGTTAGAGTTCTAGTTTAGTTTAGTTTTAGTTAAGAGTTTAGAGTTTTAGCCTAGAGTCTTATCTCAGAGTTTTAGTTAAGAGTTTAGTGTTTTTAGCTTAGAGTCTTAGTTTAAAGTTTTTTGTTGAAGTTCTAGTTTAGTTTAGAGTTTTAGCTTAGACTTAGAGTTTTAATTAGAGTTCTAGTTTAGTTTAGTTTTAGTTGAGATGTTAGAGTTTTACCTTAGAGTCTTAGCTTAGAGTTTTTGTTAGAGTTCTAGTTTAGTTTAGTTTTAGTTAAGAGTTTAGAGTTTTAGCTTAGAGTCTTAGCTTAGAGTTTTTGTTATAGTTGTAGTTTAGTTTAGTTATATTTAAGAGTTTGGTGTTTTACCCTAGAGACTTAGCTTAGAGTTTTAGTCTAGTTTATTTTTACTTAAGAGTTTAGAGTCTTAGCTTAGGGTCTCAGCTTAGGGTTTTTTCTAGATTTCTAGTTTAGTTTAGTTTTAGTTAAGAGTTTAGTGTTCTTAGCTTATAGTCTTAGTTTATAGTTTTTGTTTAAGTTTAGTTTATTTTTGGTTTAGAGTTTTATCTTAGAATTAGAGTTTTAATTAAAGTTATAGTTTAGTTTAGTTAGCTAAGAGTTTAGAGTTTTAGCTTAGAGTCATAGCTTAGAGTTTTTGTTAGATTTCTAGTTTAGTTTAGTTTTAGTTAAGAGTTTAGAGTTTTACCATAGAGTCTTAGCTTAGAGTTTTAGTCAGAGTTGAAGTTTAGTTTAGCTACTTTTAATAATTTAGAGTTTTAGCTTAGAGTTTTACTTTAAGTTATAGTTTGGTTAAGTTTTAGTTAAGAGTTTCGAGTTTTAGCTGAGTCTTAGCTTAGAGTTTTTGCTAGAGTTCTAGTTTAGTTTAGTTTTAGTTAAGAGTTTAAAGTTTTAGCTTTGAGTTTCAGTTAGAGGTCTAGTTTAGTTTAGTTATAGTTTATAAATGAAATCTCGGAATTGAAGTTTTATCTTAGAGTTTTAGTTAAATGTCAATTTTTGTTTAGTGTTAGATAGTAGTTTTGAATTTTAGCATATATTCTTAGCTAATAGTCATCTCTTGTGCTCTAGTGTATTGTGTTGGTAGTTATTAGTTTGATGTTTTACATTTGAGTTTCAGTTAGAGTATTAGTTTAGTTTTAGTTAAGAGTTTAGAGTTTTTAGCTTAGAGTCTTAGCTTAGAGTTTTTGTTGAAGTTCTAGTTTAGGCTAGTTTTAGTTAATAGCTTAGAGTGTTTGTTAGAGTTCTAGTTTATTTTAATTTTAGTTAAGAGTTTAGAGTTTTAGCTTAGAGTTTTTTTGTTAGAGTTATATTTTAGTTTAATTTTAGTTAAGAGATTTATTTTTTTTTAACTTTGAGCTTAAATTATAGTTCTAGTTTAGTTTTATTTAAGAGTTTGGTGTTTTACCTTAGATTATTAGCTTAGAGTTTTTTGTTAGGGTTCTATTTTATTTTAATTTTAGTTAAGAGTTTGATTTTTTACCTCTGAGTTTCAGTTAGAGTTCTAGTTTAGTTTTAGTTAAGAGTTTTGTGTTTTACCTTGGGCTCTTAGCTTAGAGTTTTAGTTAGAGTCCTAGTTTAGTTTAGTTTTTGTTAAGAATTTATAATTTAGGCTTAGAGTCTTAGCTTAGAGGTTTCTCAGAGTTCTAGATTATTTTAGTTTTAGTTAAGAGTTTAGTTTTTAACATAGAGTATTAGCTTAGAGTTTTTGTTGAAGTTTTAGTTTATTTTAGTTTTAGTTAATAGTTTAGAGTTTTAGCTTAGAGTCTTAGCTTAGAGTTTTTGTTAGAGTTGAAGTTTAGTTTAGTAATAGTTAAGAGTTTGGTGTTTTACCGTAGAGTCATAGCTTAGAGTTTTAGTTAGAGTTCTAGTTTAGTTTAGTTTTAGGTGAGAGTTTAGAATTTTAGCTTAGACTCTTAGCTTAAAGTTTTTGTTAGATTTCTAGTTTAGTTTAGTTTTAGTCAAGAGTTTAGAGTTTTTAGCTTAGATTCAGGGATTAGAGTTTTTGTTGAATCTATAGTTTAGTTTAGTTTCAGTTAAGAGTTTATAGTTTTAGCTTAGATTCTTAGCTTAGAATTTTTGTTAGAGTTTTAGTTTAGTTTAGTTTTAGTCAAGAGTTTAGAGCTTTAGCTTAGAGTATTAGCTTAGAGTTATAGTTAGAGTTTAATTTTAGTTTAGTTGTAGTTAAGAATTTAGAGTTTTTAGCTTAGAGTCGTAGTTTAGAGTTTTTGTTGGAGTTCTAGTTTAGTTTAGTTAAGAGTTTAGAGTTTTATCATAGAGTCATAGGTTAGAGTTTTTGTTGAAGTTGAAGTTTAGTTTAGTAATAGTTAAGAATTTATCTTAGAGTCATAGCTTAGAGTTTTTGAAGTTCTAGTTTAGTTTAGTTAAGAGTTTAGAGTTCCACCTTAGAGTCTTAGCTTAGAGTTTTACTTAGAGTTGAAGTTTAGTTTAATTATAGTTAAGGGTTTATAGTTTTAGCTTGGAGTCTTAGCTTGAAGTTTTAGTTAGAGTTCTAGCTTAGTTTAGTTTTAGTTAAGAGTTTAGATTCTTGCCTTAAAGTATTAGCTTATTTTTTCAGTTAGAGTTCTAATTAATATTAGTTTGTGTTAAGAGTTTTGAGTTTTAACCTTAATTCTTATATTGGAGATTAAGTTATGGTTTAAGTTACGTTTAGTTAATTTTAATTAAATATTTTTTATAATTATCTTATAGTAGTATATTAGATTTTTAGTTATAGTTATTTTCTATTTTAGTTTTAGTTAATAGTTATAGCTTTATCATATAATATTATCTTAGAGATTTATTTAGAGTTGAAGTTTAGTCCAAACTAGCATAACCACAAAATTACACAATATTGCATAGAAATACCAAAACCATAGGTTAGCTTAGGTCAGGTTAGAAGTTTGGTTTCTCCACGTTTAAGTTAGGTTAGATTAGGTTAGCTTATCATGAGCGCTCATAAGTTTAGCTAAACTAAACTTCAACTCTAACTAAAACTTTAAGCTAAGACTCTAAGGTAAAACTCTAAAGTCTTAACTAGAACTAAACAAAGTTAGAACCCTAACAAAAACTAAAAGATATAACTCTAAGCTAAGAATCTAAACTCTTAGCTAACTAAACTAAACTATAACTCTAATTATAAATCTAAGACTAAGCTAAAACTCTAAACCAAAACTAAAATAAACTTAAACAAAAACTCTAAACTAAGACTCTAAGCTAAAAACACTAAACTCTTAACTAAAACTAAACTAAACTAGAACTCTAGCAAAAACCCTAAGCTGAGACACTAAGCTAAAACTCTAAACTCTTAATTAAAACTAAACTAGACTAAAACTCTAATATAAGTCTATAGGTTAAAACACAAAACTCTTAACTATAACTAAAATAAACTATAACTCTAAAAAAAACTCTAAGCTAAGACTCTAAGGTAAAACTCTTAACTAAAACTAAACTAAACTATAACTCTAACTAAAACTCTAAGCTAAGACTCTAAGGTAAAACTCTAAACTCTTAACTAAAACTAAACTAAACTAGAACTCTAATTAAAACTCTAAGTCTAAGCTAAAACTCTAAACTAAACTAGAACTTCAACAAAAAACTTTAAACTAAGAATCTAAGCTTAAAACACTAAACTCTTAACTAAAACTAAACTAAACTAGAACTCTAACAAAAACTCTCTGCTAAGACTCTAAGCTAAAACTCTAAAATCTTAACTAAAACTAAACTAAACTAAAACTCTAAGCTAAGTCTCTATGGTAAAACACCAAACTCTTAACTATAACTAAAATAGAACTCTAACAAAAATTCTAAGCTAAGACTCCAAGCTAAAATTCTAAACTCTTAACTATTACTAAACTAAACTAAAATTCTAAGCTAGGTCTCTAAGGTAAAACTCCAAACTCTTAACTATATGTAAACTAAACAAGAACTCTAACAAAAACTCTAAGCTAAGACTCTATGCTAAAACTCTAAACTCTTAACTATTACTAAACTTAACTTCAACTCTAACAAAAACTCTAAGCTATGTCCCTAGGGTAAAACTCCAAAGTCTTAACTATATCTAAAGTAAACTAGAACTCTAACAAAAACTCTAAGCTAAGACTCTAATCTAAAAACTCTAAGCTATTAACTAATACTAAAATAAACTTCAACTCTAACAAAAAATCTAAGCTAAGACTCTAAGCTAAAACTCTAAACTCTTAAATAACACTGAGCTACACTAGAACTTTGACAAAAACTCTAGGCTACTGCTCTCATCTAAAAACTCTAAACTCTTAAATAAAACTAATATGAACTAGAACTCTCACAAAAAACTCTAAGATAAGACTCTAAGCTAAAATTCTAAACTCTTATATAAAACTAAACTAAACTAGAACATCAACAAAAACTCTAAGTTAAAACACCAAACTCTTAACTAAAACTAAACTAAATTAGAACTCTAAAAAAACTCTAAACTAAGACTCTAAGCTAAAAAACTCTAGACTCTTAACTAAAACTAAACTAAACTGAAACTCTAAGCTAGGTCTCTAGGGTAAAACTTCAAACTCTTAACTATATGTAAACTAAACTAGAACTCTAACAAAAACTCTAAGCTAAGACTCTAAGCTAAAACTCTAAACTATTAACTAAAACTAAACTAAAATTTAAACAAAAACTCTAAGATATGACTCTCAGCTAAAAACTCTAAGCTCTTAACTAAAAATAAAATAAACTAGAAATCTAAAATAAAACTCCAAGCTAAGACTCTAAGCTAAAATTCTAAACTCTTAACTAAAACTAAACTAGAACTCTAACAAAAACTCTAAGCTAAGACTATAGGCTAAAACTCTAAAATCTTAACAAAAACTAAACTAAACTAGAACTCTAACAAAAACTCTAACTAAGACTCTAAGCTAAAAAACTCTAAACTCTTAAATAAAACTATACTAAACTAAAACTCTAAGCTAGGTATCTAAGCTATAACTTTAAACTCTTAACTACATGTAAACTAAACTAAAACTCTAACTCAAACTCTAAGATAAGACTTTATGCTAAAACTCTAAACTCTTAACTATTAATAAACTAAACTTCAACTCTAACAAAAACTCTAAGCTAAGACTTTAAGCTAAAACTCTAAACTATTAACTAAAACTAAAATAAACTAAAACTTCAACAAAAACTCTAAACTCTTAACTAAAACTAAAATAAACTAGAACTCTAAAAAAAACTTCAAGCTAAGACTCTAAGCTAAAATTCTAAACTCTTAGCCAAAACTAAACTAAACTAGAACTGTAACTAAAAACTCTAAGCTAAGAAATTAAGGTAAAACACCAAACTCTTAAATAAAACTAAACTAGAACTCAAACTGAAAATCAGGGGTAGAAAATCAGACTCTTAACTAAAATTAAACTAAACTAGAACTCTAAAAAAAACTCTAAGCTAAAATTCTAAACTCTTAGCCAAAACTAAACTAAACTAGAACTCTAACTAAAAACTATAATCTAAGAAATTAAGTTAAAATATAGAACTCTTAACTATAACTAAACTACAACTATAACTTAAACTCGGAGTTGGAAAATCAGACTATTAAATGAAATTAGACTAAACTAGAAATCCAACAAAAAAACTAAGCCAAAATTATAAGATATTACCTAAAAATAAACTATACTAGAACTCAAATTAAAACTCTAAGCTAATACTCTAAGGTAAAGCACCAAACTCTTAAATAAAAATAAAATAAAACTCTAACTGAAACTAAATGGTAAAAAAATCAAACTCTTAACTAAAATTAAACTAAACTAGAACTCTAACAAAAAAAACTCTAAGCTAAGACTAAGATAAAACTCTAAACTCTAAAATAAAATTAAAATAAACTAGAACTATAACAAAAACTCTAAGATAAGGCTCTAAGATAAAACTCTAAACTATTAACTAAAACTAAACTAAACTAGAACTTCAACAAAAACTCTAAGCTACGACTCTAAGCTAAAAACTCTAAATTCTTAACTAAAACTAAACTAAACTAGAACTCTAACTGAAACTCAAAGGTAAAACATCAAACTCTTAACTAAAATTAAACTAAACTAGAACCCTAACAAAAACTCTAAGCTAAGACTCTAAGCTAAAAATCTAAACTATTAACTAAAACTAAACTCAACTATAACTTCAAGAAAAACTCTAAGCTTAAAACTCTAAACTCTTAACTAAAACTAAACTAAGCTAGAACTCTAACTAAAACTCAAAGGTAAAACATCAAACTCTTAAGTAAAATTAAACTAGACTAGAACTCTAGCAAAGAAACTCTATGCTAAGACTCTAAGCTAAAGCTCAAAACTCTTAACTAAAACTTAGTCAAAATATAACTTTAAGTAAAACTCTAGGCTATGACTCTAAGCTAAAACTCTAAATTCTTAACTCTAACTAAACTAAACTTCCACTCTAACTAAAACTCTAAGCTAAGACTCTAAGGTAAAACTCTAAACTCTTAACTAAAACTAAACTACACAACAACTCTAAATTAAACTCTAATCTAATACTCTAATATAAAACTAAACACTATTAACTAAAAGTACACCAAACTAAAACTATAACTGAAACTCAAAGGTAAAACATCAAACTCTTAACCAAAATTTAATTAAACTAGAACTTAAAGAAAAACTCTAAGTTATGACTATAATCCAAAATACTCTATACTTTTAAATAAAACTAAACCATGGGGTGGGTGGTCCTATGGGAGCCAGGGGAGAGCCTTTGTGGGTCTGGCGGCCCTTGAGGACCGAAGGGGCCTGTGGGAGCCCGGTGGATCTTTTGGGCTCGGGGGGTGGGCTTTTGGGGGTCCGGGGCCCTTTGGGAGTCCGGGGGACCTTTGGGGACCGGGTGAGGGCCTTTGGGGGTCCGGGGGGCCAGTTGGGAGCCTGGGGGACATTTGGGGACCGGGTGATGGCCTTTGGGACCCCGGTGGTCTTTTGGGAGCTCGATGGGCCTTTGGGGGCCCGGGGTGGGCCTTTGGGGGTCTGGGGAGGGCCTTTGGGGGCGCGGGGCCCTTTGTAAGCCCAGATAACCTTTGTGGACCGGGGGGTCCGTTCGGGTTGGGGGTGGGGGGTTTGTAACCCTTTGGGGTTGGGGTAGAGGACCTCACAACACTGTTTAAATGGAACTTGTGTATTATAACGACCACAGAGTTTTACCATTAAATTCTCTTCTAAAACCTTTTCTAAAATCATCTTTTATAATGTCTCTAACTGTTTCACCGAAATTATTCCATAAAATGGCTAAAACGGTTTCGCCAAAATTATCCCTAAACGTAATTTCAGCGAGTTCCTCTTGTTTGGCATCTCTGCGCTGGCGCATTTCAAATTATTTGGAAACCTGATTCCCGCGCTAAGATCTAAACATTCGCACAGAGACAGTTCTTCTGGAAGAACTCCAGACATTAATAAACTTCGCACCGGAGACAATTCAATCAATCATGACATCATCTGTCATGTGTGATCTAAACTTTGCCTCGGAAACAATTCTGGTCAAAATCCAAAGACATTAATTAACTTTACATCATCTGTCAGACATTAATTAACTTTGCCCTGAAACAATTTATTTCCCATTTCTGGATCATAACATTCGCTGAGAGCGTTTCAGAAACAACAACAACAACAAATACTCGGATCATAACATTCGCTAAGAGCGTGCCAAAAACACACCTGGAGAAAGAGACCATTGACCCCATTAACCACGTGGTTCCCCTTGACATTCACTGGGAGCTTGCCCAAAACAACAACAACATTGACCTTGACATTTGCCTCGAACAACAACAAATACTGGAAATACGCGATCTAACTGTTTCCTGGAAACTCATAACATTTGCATCGAACAACAACAACAAATACTGGAAACACGCGATCTAACTGTTTCCCGGAAACTCATAACATTTGCCTCGAACAACAACGACAAATACTATTTCTGGACACCATGACATTCGCTTGGCTGAGAAGGAAACACGCGATCTAGCTTTTTCCCAGAAACTCATAACATCTGCCTCGAACAACAACAGCAAGGAAGTGTCATTAACTTTGCCTCGAACAACAACAGGAAGGAAGTGTCATTTACTTTGCCCGGAAACGGTTCGGTTAATGACTCAATAATCCATGAAAGTGACAAAGTTCCTGTTTTTCAAATTCTCACTGACAAAATCCATAAAAACATACAAAAATGTGAGAAAGTTCCTGTTTTTCAAATTCTCACTGACAAAAACCATAAAACATCCAAGAAAACAGACATAAATGTGAGAAAGCTCCTGTTTTTTCATTCTCACTGACAACAAACAGACATAAACTATGTAAAAAAAGTTATAGGTGGCAGCAGGGGTGAGTGATCGGAGTAGCACCTCCCCTTCTACTTCCACGACTCTTAAAGAGGCTTATAAATTAGTCTTATATCTGCAGCCTGTTTACGGAATTTTCTGACATGACACAGCTAATAATTCTTGGCAGCGAATTGGGGTGTGTTTTGTGTTTTCACGTGTTGTGTGTTTAAATCTATAATAATAGTTTATAATTATACATAAATTATATAATAATATTATACGTATAAATTATATTATAAATCGATGTAAATTATATTATAGTATAGGCTATGCCTATAAATTATACAACTACTATTCCGACAAATTAATAACAATATTTCAAAATCAAGCTTATTTACTTTAGATGTCGTCAATTTTCTTGGAAGGGTGTAGAGAGGGAAGTTTTGAATAAGTTAGGGTGGAAGAGGAGTATGCGCAGCTGTGTTGGCCTCGGGCGGCTTGGTGCTGCACTGAGTTCTTAGGGATCCAGCGTTTAAACCCCCCCCCCCCCCACCTGGAAAATACCCCCGCAAAAAACTAGCCGAAATATTTTTAAGGTCTAAGCAAACTTCACTGTCTTAGGTAAATTCTTTGTTGTTTCACAGTTCCAAACATTTGCATGTAAGGATTTTAAACCTCTACAATGGGGTTCTACGAGTGTTTTTAGTCAGGGAGGTGAAGAGATACCTCAAAGGGTGCATTTTAATACAAAAAAACAACTCTCATTGAGTTGACATTAAGCACCAAAATGTGCAGAATTTATTCCGTATAAAAGGAGACTCCCTCTTCCTCGTCCTCAGCTCCACCTCATGATCACAGAAACTTTGGGTAGAAAAATGGTTGCAGGTATTTTCTGGGGGGGGGGGGGTAAACGCCTAGACCCGATGTTAGTAGCTAATAGTAGTAGTAGCTAATGGTCGCAGAAACTTCGGAGGGTGCTCATTCGATCAGAAGTTGAGTGTTCTAGTCCTTTTTTTATAATTCAAAAGGGATTGGAGACAAACCAGCCGCATGTGGAAGGTGTATTTTCGAGAGGGGGGCGGGGGGTAAACGCCTAGACCCAATGTTAGTAGCCAATAGTAGTAGCGTCGTCAGTAATGCCGTTCCAGTCCCAGGGATTGGTGCCGTGTTTGCAAATCTGAAATTCAGAATGATAACTCTAAAGTTCTTTTGTTCAGTTTTATCTTTCCTTTTATCTAGTATTAAAAATATATAAATAGTAGCATTTTGGAACATTTATTTTGGTAAGTAAACAAAACGAAAATTAAGCAAAGAACTACGCCAAAAATTAAAAAATTACATCCTAAAATGCAAAGAAATGAAGCTGCATGAGAGAGGACTGTCATCCTCACAACTTTCCCCTCTTAACGCAAAAGAATAAATTGTACTTTACTGAAAACTTACTAGAGTACAACAAATAGCGCTTTGGTGCTTTAAGATCCCTCAATGGTTTTAAAGCGTTTGAGTCATTTTTAAATCTGTAATTTTATTAAATCAACGTTTCACCTTATAAAATGGTGTCACATTCTATGATTAGCCTGTATTGCATGTATTGATATTTCCAAATTTTCATAAGATATTCCGTCAAATAGCTTCCCGGTACTTAGAATACCCTATTGGTTTTAAAATATTTGAATCATTTTCAAGTTACATTAATATTTCTTTTTATTATTTTGATGCTTCACTGACATGCGGGTTTGATAGTTCATGTTTCAAACCGAATCTCATATGTCCATATTTTAATATTTTATAAAACATTTTTTGTTTGCGGTGCGTCTTCGTGTACAAGCGTTTTTTGTTGTTGAAATATCAAAAGCGGTGCATAATCCCAAAGGGAAAATTCTATAATTTTGCATATTCCTTCCGATTCGTTCGAGATTGAAGGTTTTTGAAAGGAGGAAAAGTGTCCCGAACGGCAGGTTTGCTTGCCCTCTTTGCCAAGAAGAGGAAGAAAATTTGGAGCATTGTCGGAGTCGTTGTCGAGGTCTTTTGGGGGTAAGGGGAAAATTTATTTGGGAATGATCGAATGAAGAGTACCTTGATGAGAGTAGTATGTACACATTGAATTTGCCACCTTTATGTTCCCTGGCAGCTTTCTATGGTTGATTACCAGACTAATTAATGCTATTGATGTCAATTGCATATGGAATTATACAAAACCTACCAGACAGGTTTCCGGGCCAACCACAGGTTTCTGGGCTAATAGGTGTATGGAAATACTGTGGGTACACCATATACGGCAACCTAAATGGAATTTGAGGGTCGATAAAGTGAAATTATGTCACTATTCTAGTTTTTTTTTTCTAAACCAGTATTGCCTATAGCTTAATATATTCAAAATATTTTTTGATATCTCTAATAGTGTCTTCCGCGTCAGAAAAACAGTGGTAAATCCCGTATAAGAAAACCGGTGTGTCTCTTTTAGCTACCAATATATATCAACTATTTTTTTGTATATATTCAGGTTTCAGATTATAATTTTCTACAGTTTGAATAGTTCATTCAATCTACCAGTATTAATATTTTTTGCAATCATTTACAGATATGGAATATTCTAAGCGACTTCTGGTGAGTAAAAAATTTTCTCATTATTATAATAAAAAAAGAAATTTTTTTTTTTCATTTCGTTATTAAGTTAAGGAAGAATTTCCTTTACCTTCCTTTCTTATGCTTTTTTTCACCGTGTTGTTAGCTCTTTTAAAAAGCATTTCGCTAAATATTCAAAAAACAGGATCAGTCATTTTCGCTATAATAAAAAAGAAATCTATTTTTTTTTGTATCGTTATTAAGTTAGGGAAGAATTTCCTTTCTTTATTAAGATTTTTTTTACTGTGTTGTTAGCTCTTTTAAAAAAAGCATTTCGCTAAATATTCAAAAAACAGGATCAGTCAGTTTCGCTATAATAAAAAGAAATATATTTTTTTTTGTCTCGTTATTAAGTTATTGAATAATGTCCTTAATATCTTACTCTTTTTTTTTCACCGTTGTGTTTGCTCTTTTAAAAAAAGCATTTTTATAAATACTCAAAAACAGGATCGGTCAGTTTCGCTAGAATAAAAAATAAATCTATTTTTTTTGTCTCGTTATTATCACAGGGAAGAATTTCCTTACTTGCTTATGATTTTTTTTTACCGTGTTGTTAGCTCTTTTAAAAAAGCATTTCGCTAAATATTCAAAAAACAGGGTCGGTCAGTTTCGCTATAATAAAAAAAAAGAAAATCTATTTTTTGTCTCGTCATTAAGTGGCCTTTTTTTCTCAAAATTGAGTTATGAATTAACTTACGAACTATGCCTGAACTGGGCACTTTAATTGTTACGAACTGGGCACTTTAATTCTTGATATGAAAGGAGAAAAAAAAAGTTCTTTGCTTACAATGATTTATTTAGTCCAGTATAACTGCTTGTGTAATTTTTTTCAACTTTTGGGAGTTGGGTACTGTAATATTCGTAATTTAGATACATAAGTTTTAAAAAGCTTTGCATAAAAGAAATATATAAGTGTCAGCTTTTCATGTTTGATACAATGGAATTGAATGCCTAACGCCTTCCGTTAATATTCTCAATAAGTAAGAATTAAGCTACCTAATTAAATTGCGTAATTTTTTCAACTTTTGGGGGTTTTATATTAAAGCGGTAATACCCTCCCGTAAGCTCAATAGTTTGAAAACTGAAAATGATTTTTATATTTTAGAATGCCGTTGATCAATCATCGCAGCAAAAACGTGCAAAATTGAATGAAGCCCACGACAACGCTGAGACAGGAGTAATCAAGCCAAGTGCCAGCTCTGCGCAAATCTCTATGCAATCTGGTAGAAAATTTAAGAGGGAATGGATGCTTTCATATAATGCTTCAATCTCATCCGATCAAGATCGGGGGGACACTCCTCTTCATGCTTTGCCAGGCACTTCAGATGTACAAGCGCAGTCAGAATTTGTTAATGTGTAAATTTTTTTTTGCTTTTCTGTTTTTTCAAAAATATGGCAAATTTTCTCAAGTGCATAACTTTTGATTAGTAAAACTTAAATTTGTTTCTAAACTATTCTATAATAATCCTATTTCATTTTCTTTCATTAACCAAATTAGCAGTATATAAAATAATGATTATAACACGGAAGTAGCAAATAGCTTATCATACTTTTCTATAGATTTATAAACCTTACCTCTAATTTCTCTTTTAAGCAAGATGTTTTCTAATGCAAAAATCCAATTATTTCTTTAAACAAACTAACTATATAAACAAATAACTATTTCACAGTTGACAATCGAACAATCATTCTTAAACTGGGTTATCTTTTGCACTAAGCTTTGTGCGTATCCGGTTCTTATCAAAATAACCCATCGGAATGGTTGGATATTAATCCGATGGGTATAAATTGAATATTAATCGTTCGTTATAAAGTAGTTTTCAAATAACAGGATGTTTATCTTCGATAAGATATTAACACAGGAAAAAGGTTTTTAATAGTTTCCAAATATGTCATTGCAGTGATGTCAAAAAACATTATTTGGGCGAAACCGTTTTTGGACATTTCAAGCAATTATTTCGACGAAACAGTTAGAGACATTTTAAAATATGTTTTCGAAAAGGATTTGAGGCTGAAACTCTAGGGTCGTTATAATACACAAGTTCTATTTGAACGGTGTTGTGAAGTCCTCTACCCCCCAACTCGAAAGGGGCTCCGATCCTCCTATCCCAAAGGAAGCTCCAGGTCCCCAAAGGTCCCCCCGGGGCTCTAAAAAGGATCATCCAGCTCTCATTCAGGTAAACATACAACTAAAATGAACATGATTTTTTCAACTTTATGAAATAATGCTTATTTCACATAAAAAATAAAACCTTTTTTCTACAGATTAATGAAATAGCACCGCTAGTGGATGATGAAACATCGGAAATTACAGGGTCAATTCCCTCACCACCAATGGAATTCAGAGATGAACCTACATTATTTATAGATCATATGGAATTGCAAGAGCGCTTCCTTAATGAAGTTTTTGGGGACATAGCTAGCTTAGACGATCTAACGTGTGATATAGATATAATAGAGGATTCGGAGTGGGTAGATAGCTTTATGCCTGGATATTTAGGCAATGTTACTAGTGCAAGTCAACCGGGTCTTCATAAAGAAATCACGTCCTAGGACAATACAGGCTGGCTTGATCGATTGCCACCAAACACCTTGGAATATGTACTTGGGGATCTCATGTCATCTCCAATCATTGCAGTTGAACAGAAGAGGGGTATTGACAATTCTGAGTCACTCTCCACCCTTCCGCTTAATGGTACAACAACGTAAATTATTGGACCTAATTTTTCCGGGGACACTTTTGACGATAACTTTACTATTAGTCAATTCGGTCCTATACAAATAGTGGCAAGACATGAAAATAGTGCTATGTCCTCGGACTTACGTGAATTTTGTTTGTTAAGAGTCTGCTTTTAGTCACTTACAAACATACAGGATAGATTTCAACCAACCCGAATAAAACGCGATTGACGAAGGCATTATTTTAACTGACCCTGTGAAAGTTCTCCATAGCTACATCGACAGAATTCGAGCACAAATTGAGATTCAGATTCAGAAATGGGGGGGGGTCAAGGGGGAGTAAAAGTATCAGTTAGTCAAAAAGTTTATTTATAAAAAGGGACATCTGGGAATATTTCTTATTTTCATTTTTCAACTGGTAACCAGACTTTTTACCCATGTCTAAATGAATTTCAAGACAACTTTTTCAACTGGGTAAAAAAATTGATATCAACTTTGGACACGTTTAATGAGAGGGGAAGTGGGTCGACCATTTTATACATTGAACACATGGATCTGAATCTCAGTAGATTTAAAAAAAACTTAATTTTAAGGAGAGCGGGTAATCTAAAAATAAAATGCCACCCAGATTTGTCGGCTACGGGAGGGGTACAGGTTTTTAATTTTGACACAGGGCTACACTGTTTTAAGAATACGTTTTTAACGGGAGCCCATAAAACATTATATAATGAGCCATCAACAAAAAATATCGACAGACTTGCTTGCAACGTTGTAGAACAGTTCCCTAAATTAATTTTTGACCTTTTAGAAAGGATGCAACTGTTGTCCTTGAAGGAAATGAAAAGTTTTGCGAAAGCAAATTAAAATATCGGGCTGAGGATGGTTGATCTCCAGTATGACACTGAATTTATAGATGGGGGAAAATAACCAAATAAGAAAGGGGTTCTGTATACAGTGAGGACACCGATGGTGGAGAATGCTAAAAATTGGGTTTGGGTTATTTATGAGCCTCCCAAAGATGTAAATTACTATGGTAATTTTTCCCCCGTTACTGCGGTTAGTCGACTCCTATCTCAGGGCAAGAACAAAGGAGAATGCCTATATTGTCCCATGTGCCTTTCCTGATTTCGACCTTAGCGAACATTCTCACATCACATGGGCCAGTGAAAAATTCATGGGAATCAACGAATAGAAATGTCGGCGGAAGGCAAAGATATTTTACAGTTTAATAATTTCCAACCCTACTACAAGTTGATAAAATATTTTTAGATTGTGAAACAAGACTGATTGAGGTATCAGACCCATCAAGGCCAAATATAGTCAAGGAACACAAACTAGTTGCGTGGTCCAACGCGCAGGCTCGTTGCAATTCCAACAATAAAATGAAGTTGGAAGTGTTTTTTTGGCTATGGATGAGGAAAGTAGAATGGAAAAGTTATTAGTATGTTAAAGTAAAACAGCAAACGGCGCAATTTCACGATTACGTCCCACCAACTACCCAATGACATTTTCAGATAAAAAGCAACTTGCACAAGATAAGGGGACGATTTGCTAGGTTTTAAGGGGTGTTCTTGCCCCAAAAGATGCGGTCCAGAATCATAATTACTTTATTGACTCCAATTCATCGGGGAAAAGTAAAGTTCGGGGGTAGGCTCACAATTCATGTAATTTAAAATTAAACAGCAACTCTTTCTCCCGGTTTTTATATATAACTCTAACTACGATCTGAAGTATGTGGTACCAGCATTGGCGCTTCTTCAAAGAAATGGAGAAGTGGATGATGATGCATAGGTGATAGACAAATTTTCCTACAAAATCATACCAAAATTAGCGGAAAAGTTGCTTGTTTTGGAATCTGTGTGGAAATTTTTTAAAGACGACGTTGAGTACACAACTAAAATTCGCTTTTTAGATTCCTACAGTTTTTTCCCCAAATCATTGAGCGAATTAATTCAAGTGCAGAAAAACGATGACGGTTGCAATACTCTCCCCCTTCTCAAGCAACAATTTCAAAATGATTTATATGATTTGTTGACGGTCAAGGGCATATATCCTTATGACTATTATTGTTCCATGTCGAGATTTACCCAGGAAACTATTCCTCCAATTCAATCGTTTTATGACAGTCTTCACGATAGTAGTTGCACCCCCGATGAATACAGTTTTTCTAAAAATGTTTGGGCAGACGGAGGGTGTAAAAATGGGTTTGACTACTGCAAGCTGTATTTGTTGAGTGACGTGTTAACTCTTTTAGACATTATGTGTAAAAATACGGAGAAAATCTATGAGGAATTTAATCTCGATGTGGGCTATTATTTTTCATCTCCTCATTTAGTTATGGACCTTATTCTATAAATTAGTGGGGAAAAATTGGGCTGGTCACAGATATTGATCAGCACCTGTTCATCGAAAATACAATGAGGGATGGATTTGTTTCTCACGGAGATTGTATTTTGGAAACTGATCCAAAAGGAGAGAAGACGTGGACAAAATTAGATGTAGTTTTCCTCTATATGAGTTATCTCTACCCTTCAGCCATTTTACATTATGTACGACCTTGGGGTGGCACTAACTGGCTCAATGACCCTCAAACTCCCCATTTGTCCAACATTGGTGACAGCGTTGAAGAGACTAGACCAGCTGCGTGGTTTTTTTGAAACTGATGGGAATATAACAGTCAAACTTCACTATTCAGAAAAGAATTTAGTTTATACATCCATTAATAGAACTATGACTAGGGACTCTTTGAGCCCTCGCAATGGGCGTTTAGTCAAGACGAAAGGATTGCGCTGGTCACCTTCAAAACAAAAACTTATTGCTGACCTTCTGCCATAAAAAAAACATAGTTGTACATCATGCAGCTTTAAAATGGATGTGCAACAACGGCTTCAACGTCACAAAGGTTCACAGAGCACTCCAGTTTAGTAAAAAACCCTATCTGAAAACGTTTGTTGACACTTTTGTCAACAAACGTTCTGCAGCGCAGACAAAAGCCGAAAAGGAAATTTAAAAACTCATTTTGAATTCGGCTTTCGGCAAAATGTGTGAGAGTGTTCGCAACAAGAATCGCTGTGGCATCGTGACCGACCCAGAACACTGTGATCGAAGTATTGCCGATACAAATTAAACTTCCTTCACAATAATTGGCCCGAACATGGCACTATTGAATAGGAAAAAAAGACGCATTGTCTTAAATAAAAATATTGCTGCAAGCATTGCGATCTTGAAAATCTCTGAAAAGATCATGTTGAAATTCTACTACAATGTGGCTAGGGTACAGTGGCCGGAAAAGGGGCAAGTAGAGGTCTGCTACGGGGACACGGATTCTCTACTATTAAAAGTAAAAACCCCAAATCTAATTGATGATTTTGCGTACGGTGAAATTATCAGATCACGGATGGACTACTCCAATTGGAGTAGTCTTTACCCAGAGCTAGTGAAAAGTCGGGCGCCAAATCAACTTTAATTTTTTTAATCAGAAACTGGAAGCGACATGATTTCCCGTGGTACGTTTGTAAATCTGAAGGTGTACTTTATACAGACACATGACGAGGAAATCAAGAAACGTTGCAAATGAGTACCCACGCGCTATGTGGATAAGAATTTCGACATGTACATTTATAGGAATTGTATTGTTGAAAATACAATTCCACGAGCCAAATTGCTGGCAATTCGTTCTCTCAAATACAGGAACTTTACTGTAAATGTAGAAAAAATTGCCATGAGTACCATCTCCAACAAGGTCTATGTTTGTCAAGACGGTGTGACCACCCTCCCCCTTGGTCACTATTTAACTTCAGACCAGGCCGAATGTGCACCCATAGGGAAAGTCTCGGTTTGAATAAAGTCCTGTAAATTATTTCCTAAAACCTTTGGGGGGGGGGGGGGCTCCCGGCCTTTGGGGGGGGGGGGGGCCGCCAGCGCGGGGGGCGCACCACCACTATCAAAGTTATCTTTTTTTTTTACTTAGAGCAGATTTTTTTTGTAAATGTTTCATTAAAAAAAAAGTGATATTTTTTTTTCAAGTGCTTTAATATAATGTTGTATTTTTTCTCTATAAATAAACAAAAAAAAATTGACTTTAGTTAAGTATTTTTTCTCTGTGTGCCTATATAAATGTTGTATTTTTTTATTATAAATAAATTTAAAAAAAAGTGTATTTTTTCATGTTTAATGTGCTTTTTTTTAAGTATTGTTACTTTTTTGTTCTATGCATATAATAAAAGAAAATATGATTCTTTATTCGTCTTCTTCTTCTTCTTGAACAGAGTAGTAGTAGTAGGGAAATTATTTAGTCATTAGACAATCATGGCCTGCAGTTAGTTGTCCAAGTGAACTGTTGAAGGGAGCATGTATCAATTTAAAACACCATTCAGATCGTTTCTGTGTGGACCCTCAATATCGGGCAAAACAACACTCTTAATTAAAATAATTAAAAATTGCGATAAAATGTTTTTGGAAAAGTTGAAAAAAATATACCATTGTTACAGTATTTGTCTGGAGTCATACGATAAAATAAAAGAGATTGCTGCAACCACCATGGGATTGGTGCAGATACAGTTCATACAGGGACTTGATGTTTTCAACATTATTGAACCAAACTCTTGGCTGATCATTGACGATCTGGCTGAATCTATTGAACAATGGTCCCTGCAAATGCTGCAATTGTTCACTGTTCGCTCTCATCATGAACCGATTTCCGTTACTCTGGTTCTACACAATCTCTTTCTTCAGAGCAAAGGTATGCAAAAAATTGCATTGAACTGCACCTACTACATCATCTACAGAGTTGTTCGTGATTGTAGCTCGATAATGAACCTCAAAAAACAAATCTATCCAGGTGTCCCCAAATTTCTTCTCCCGGCATACAATCAGTCAACTAATAAACCCCACGGTTATATCCTATTGAATCTTAATCAAAATAAATCAGAAGATCTGCTTGTAGTCACATATATTTTCGACGATGACATTACAGTATATCTCCTCGTGAACACTAGGACGACCTAGTACTAGCTTTCATGACACTAAAGAGACTACATGAAAAAACACATTTGATTTCAGTACTAAGAACTTTAAAACCTCCGCTTAGAAAGGCAGCACACAAACACGGTGTCGAAATTTATTTCATTAATCTGATACCCTAATTTTGTTCAATATTGATCATGGTCCTTTCTACAGAGCAAGAAGATGTTAAGCAGGTGGCACAGATACATCGTACCAGTTTAAGTACAGATGACTCTGACAAGCACATATATAATTTTAAGAATACACGTCTGTTTAGGGCAGACACTAGGTTTTTAACGCTTTTACTGCCGATAATTGCAGGACTTGTAAACGGTTTTCTCTATTGAGAATGACAAAACCCTATAAATTGACTCCAATAGAACTAGCTCTCTCACCCGTCGAACACTTTGAGAGCAATCTGAGTAAATTCCTTGACAATGAAACTATTGAGGATGATAAAAAACTGCTTTTACTTCAAGATGCACTTCACCGAGTGGACAAACATAAGTCCTATCGATCGAAGCCCACTGCTGCTGCTGCTGATCACAAAAAAAGAATCATCTTCTCAAGAGTCTGCTGCTGCTGCTGCTGCTGGAACAAAATTAAAGAAGTAGTATTTGGATTAATTTTTTTTTAAATTTTTAAAAAAAAGCCAAAGATATAAGCTTGACAAAATAACACGACTCTTAGCTTCTCGTTTGAAAATTCGTCGAGATTATCTTCAAGTTTAGAGTATTGGGAAAGAGAATGTAATTCAAGGCAAAAACTATAATTAACTTGATTTAATCAATGACATGGTTACAGATCGTAAAGGACTATTATCATTTGACGCTCATCTATACAACTTTCTAAATACATTAAACTTCCCCAAAAGTCTTATTGGCAATAGACAAATTCTAAAAAAATTAAATGAGCATGCATCATCATCATCAACAACATTGACATAATTAAAATATGAAGAAGAAGAAGATTTTAAATCAATTTTGGAAAATACTAGCACACCACTGATAGCTAGACAAAAGCAAAGTCGAATCAGGTAAACGTCATCGTTACCAACACCACCATCCTCACCAGGAACCAGCCTCCAACAGGTTAAAGGACATTGCACAGCGTTCTTATGTTCAAAATGGTTGATGCTCTGATTGGTGCTTATGAAAATATTGGTGAGGAGGGGAGTTTAAGTTCCCACACCACTCTTTCCAAAGTCACTTTTGTTCACGCTAAAAGTGTACAAGAATATCTACAAAATGAATCCAGTTACACTCTGCACAGAAATCATAGGCTTCATACCAATCAATATCGAAAAACTAAAACCTTATACCCAGTGTATATAATGCAAGCAGATCTCCTGACTCTAGATGAGCTTCAAAGACGTCACAATACGCCGTACAAGTACATTCTACTTGCAATCAGTGTTTTTAGTCGCTATGCATATGCAATTCCATTGCGATCAAAGAGAGGTGTTGAAGTTGCTCGGGCCATTGAAAGTATTCTCGAACAGGATTCATATAAAAAAATTCAAACGGATCGCGGTAGTGAATTTGTTAATCCCCATGTTGCAAAAGAACTAGTGAAATATAGTTAACTGCTCTATCATCGTCATCGTCCTATAAAAGCTGTAATGGCCGAATTATTGATAAGAACTATTCGAATTTTAATTTCAAGATATTGTACATTGAAAAATACACCGACTTTTATTCGTAATCTTGACAAAATCATGTTGATTTATAATCAACGACCTCATCGATCATTGTCTAACTCTACGCCAACGGAAGTTCATCATGATACAATTGACACCTTTCTTAAACAGTATTCCAATGAAACGATTGTCAAGAAGAAAAATAAATTCAATGTTGGTGATACTGTTCGAATTAATAGAACAACTAATGTTTTTGAAAAGGGGAATTACTTGTGGTCCACCGAACTTTTTAAAGCGGCAATAATCCTAGACACTAGATCCATAACTTATCGCCTGCGTGATACCAAAGATGAAGAGATTCTCGGTGGCTTTTATGACTATGAATTAAGAACAGTTAAAAAGCCTAGTGGAATCTATCAAATTGAAAAGAAATTAAAGACACGAATTAACAGGGGTAAGAAACAATTACTTGTTTGGTGGTTAGGATACAATTCTGATTTTGATTCTTGGATCGGTGTTGAAGATATTGACAATTGTAGATGATTTCTATCTAAGTTTCACGTACAACGTTTATATTCCTTTCTACAATGATTTCAATACGACAAGTGATTTTTAGACAAAACTCTCCCCCGTCGTCAAATTTGACGTTGCGTATGAAGTGGGTCTTATCAACTGTATTCTCAAAAATACCTATGACATCCTGAAACAGGATCGTATGTATGATATAATAATTATACCATTCAATTGGACTATGAATGGATTGGGCTGTGTTGACTATGAATGGGTTGAAGCACTTAAACCTAGAAACTATCCACATGCCAAATTGAAATATATTGAATATGATAATATGAGGGATTGGTGTCGTACAATCAATAGAAAAATCTCATATCGTAGGAATGGTTCATTCCATTTTAATTATCCATTGGAACATGATAGGATTTACATTACCTCGCCTGTTGACACTGAAATAATTATTCTCAATGATAATCTGAGAGATGTTCTTGGCTTTAAACAGATTATGATCAATGGGAAAAATGCTGGCACCGTTTACGGGATGGATCAAGTTATTTATGCCGATTATCCACCTGGTTTTGCCTCGGACTCTTGCATATTTCTCTATGCATCCTTTGTGGAAACGTCGAGAGTCGGTAATTCAAATATCCCCCTCCAAAATGTTCTTTAACGAAAAACATCTGATGAACTAGTACATAACTACAATATAAGGCTTTTTCAGTATGATTCCGTAAATGATTTGTCGTGAGAACTCATTCAATTAACACTGAAAAGTGAATAGGACGATATCGTAGAAATAACCAAAGGCATAGCAGTGATTACACTTAACTTTCGACCCATTGTTGGCGATAGCACAATCAACTAAAATGAACAACTAAATAATTCCATTTGTCTACCCTGATATTGATTGTATTGTTGGCGCTTTGAGTCGAATTCAAATAGGCTATGGACTGGAGTACAAGATGGAGCGTACTACAACGTCTGGCTATGGTATTGGTAGCTGGATTACTAGGCTATGTCGTTCTGCACTACCCCTCGCCAGAAAATATCTTTTACGTGCTGCATAGATTTTTTCTGCCTCAACAATACAGGACTAGGGATCGGGCATGAATTTTAAGGAGAGTGTTAAGGACAATATTAGATCTTCATCAAGAGCCGTTAGTGAGCAACTAACATCTCGGCAAAATGGGGAGGGATTGAAAAGGATGCGTTCGTGTCATTCACTCATCAGTCTCCACCCAGGCAGGAAGCAAAGGACATCAACAAGGACTCTGAGGAATAAAACAAGGAAGACCAATAAGCAGAAGAAGAAGAAAAAGAAAAAGATTGTTAGATCAAAGAAGGATTTCTTCTCTTAAGATGACTTATATCCCCCACAAGGAATCATATCCATCAATCAGTTCCTCATTGAATCTATTCAATGCTGAAAATGTTGATGACAGTGTCAAGTATGGCTACTATGAACAATTTCACCCCCAACAACCCCTCTCGGAAAATATACACTTTCAAATATTTTCCAATGAAGACTATTTCATTGATTTGTCGTCAACATTTATTGATTTAAATGTTGTGGTGAAGAAAAAGTCAGATAATACAACTCCAAATGCCAGCGATGGTCTCTCCTACGAGAACTGGATTCTACACAACCTATTCAAACAAATTAATGTATTCATTAATGGAATATTGGTGAGCACTAGCAATAATTTATCAAACTATGCAAGCTACATACAATTTATGATGATGACGCCAAAGGCATACAAGGAGTTGAGAGGACAATCATTGGGCTATGAATATCGATCAGGTGTTGATACTGACGGTGAGTTGACTACTGCAGTGACCCAGGAGTATCATCTAGTTGGTAAAATTAAATCATAAGATATTCAGTATATCCCAATGGCTACCCCCCAATGTCAAGATTGACATAAAGTTACAGATGGCCCCATCGAATTTCATTTTGAGAAAAACACTTCCTGCAGCACCCGATGCAAATGTCATTATCACATCGGCAATTCTCCACGTCCGGAAACAACAGGTTATGAGCTCTGTTGCATTCGCAGTGGAAAATCTAAGAACCAATGGTAACAACATTAAACTTCTTGTTCCCCACACAATCACCAATCAACGTCACATTGCCACCGGTTCTCGTAGCTATAGCGATTCATCATTTATCAATGGAGAAATCCCATCAAAATTGGCTTTGGCCTTTGTGAAGAGTGGCAGTGCCGTTGGATCCTGGACTGATTCTCCCGTTGATTTCATTTTTTACGGTCTATCTAGCCTTGTGTGCAAAGTGAATGGTATTCCACTCTACACACTTTCATTTGAAAAAGAATCCTGTAGAACTTTGTATGATTTGACCTTGCAATTCCAAGATCATGACTCCCAACTGTTTGAAAATGGAATAACCGATTCATTGTTTTCAAAAAATCATGGGGTTATTGTTTTGGACTTGTCAGGCACACAGGATATGAGTATAGTACGAACAGGGAATGCACGTTTAGAGTGTACATTTGCCGATGCTCTGACTAAGAGTATCACGCTAATATCACTGAGTCAATTTGAAACCTATTGGGAAATCACACCCGACGGCAGTGTTCTACTAGACCTAGCACCATGAACACAAACCAAATAATCAATGTTTTTAGTATGGATCCATATATGTCCCAGTACAAGTCCTATTGCATACCTTCGGACTTCATTGAAAAAATTCCAAGTGTTAACAATACCCTAATCATTGTTAATAGCAGTCTATCGACTTTGAAGACCGGTCAGTGGCTATACATCTTTAAAACAGCGAAGAATATTGAATTTTTTGATCCTTTGGGCCTATCTTATAAATTCTACGCTCCATACATCAGAAACTATATTTAAAGAATTGGTAAAAAAATTATTCAAAATCAAAGAATAGTACATGATTTACAGACTAATACAAGTTGCTTTCATTAACTACTCTTTTTCATGTTCAGATTTCGTGGCTATACCTCCAATCAGTTTCTGGACATCTAGGTTGACTTACCTCAATTGAACGACTTTCTAGTGAAGAATATACTTACAAGTGTATTTAATATTTATTTTAGTGCCCTAAGAATAAAATGTTCTAAAAATGTATGTGAAATTGTTTATTAATAAAAAAAAAAATTTTATACATGATAAAACGACTTTTCTACTCTTTAGATTTCATCCACTACTAGGTATTTGTCGACAACACCTAGTGCAGGTAGATTATCTGAATTCACAGTGTACTTATCCTGATGTACTGCAATGTCAGGGTCACACTTTCTACAGTAGAGCGTGACTTCACTCTTGTCATATCTCTTTGTATAGTCAATGATACTATTTTCATTCATTCTATAGAATTCACATGTTTCAATTTGCTTATTTGAAGCAATTTCACAAACAGTGTCCTCAAGTGTCGAATCACATTCCGTCACAGCCAAATAAAAATCAGTGGGCTTATAATCATAACACCCATTGTCTTCACAACGATGACGTAGAAACCATATTCTTTTGTTGTTCCAACAGTTGAATCGCTGACCCTGTTCCTCCTTCCAGAACAATCTAAAACCACGACGATACCAATATCGTAGCAATAGACTAAAATCACGGTTAGGATTCTTTCCAATCATACCGGGATATGTATTCTCCCACTGATTACATTTATCAGTGTGACAATTGGAGCATATATGACCTCTAAGATGAGAGTCAAACACCTCTTCAAGACAGGAACTAAAACATTTAATTTGTACAGCATATCCTCTATGCAATTTACACGGGTTGCATAATCTACCCTTTTCATCATACTCATCAATCATTGTGCAATTCTCACATGATGACCAGCTGCCCAGTGTGTACATACATAACGGACATGTATGGAACATTTTGTCATGTGTTGACACTCTCACTGCCACAATGAAACTGAGCTAGCAACAACAAAAATTGTCTGAGAGAGAGAGAGAGAGAGGAGTAAATCATCCTCGAGCACTATCTTTCCCATGAAAAAAAAGTCCTAAATTACAGAAATAATGTTTAAAAGCATATTTAAAATATCATTTTGCTGTGTTGTGATCAATATATCAATAAATTGTGTAAATGCATTTGGACCACGACGTAGAAGCTTCATACAATAGTCTAATGATGGAGAATCATATTTCATTATATCGACAAGCATACCCCGAGAAAATATCTTCCTTTGAATAGACAGCTCTAGAAAATTGCCATCTAGAATCAAACGTTTTTCCATAAGAACTAGATTCCTCATGATTCGCTCTTTCTCGAATCTATCCATTTTTTAGAGTCCTAACTCTCTCACAACCAACTTCATACGAACCAGATTTTTTTTTACTTTAAAAAATATACCCTATTCTACTGTAGAAATAAAAAAAATACCATTGATTTAGAAAAAATTTTATTGGTCATATTTACAATAATAATAATCACTGACGCATATTGTTCTCATCAGTATATTTCGATAGGACATCCAATGCTGACCGAAGATTATTTATATGAAGAATATTCATTTTTCTAGCAAAACTTAGTTGTTCCTCCTGATTTAATATATTTAATAATATCATATTTCTAGAATAAATAGAGTCCCATTCAAGGCATAGTCTACAACCAGTGGTTATTTACGCGGCTCCATTAGTTATTGGTATATCATTACCGCAGCTGTCGACTACATCACTTATCTTTACTAATGTAAAGGCACCGCTCATTTTTCTCTATTAATATCCTCTCAAAAAAACTATTCTCTCTGAATTTAAGTCTATTACTAATATGAGTTGCAAAGAAAACTATTCCTTTTATTCAAATCTCAATCACCAATCGAGTTATACTCACTCTCTTTGAAAAGGTGTAGAGGCGTACGCAAATAACGTAAAGATTCCTATAGCTTCAAGCAAATAACACCGGAGGGAACATAAAAGGCCCCAAATAGCACAGGAAGGAACGTAAGGGCCCCAAATCCATAGGTACATGCTCTGGAAAGGTGCCATGGAATGTAAATACCCAGAAACTTATAGTTGACCCAGACTTGTCTGCTTGGCCCAAAAACATGTCTGGTTGGCCCGGAAACTTGTCTGGTATGTTTTTTATAATTCCATATGCAATTGACATCAATAGCATTAACTAGTCTGGTAATCAACCATGGAAAGCTGCCAGGGAACATAAAGGTGGCAAATTCAATATGTACATACTACTGATGAGTACTCTTCATAAGGAAGAGTACTCTTCCTGATGCCTTGAAGAGCACCATGCAACAGTTTATTTTTCTGGCGGGAAGATATCTTGATCAGTTTTTTTTTTTTTTTTTTTTTTTTTTTTTTTTTTTTTGCAAAAAGAAGAGAGTAGTTTTTATTTATTCTTTATTAATAAATAAAAAAAGTATTTTTAACTGAAAGTAAGGAGCGACATTAAAACTTAAAACGAACAGAAATTATTCCGTATATGAAAGGAGTTGTCCCCTCCTCAACGCCTCGCTCTATACGCTAAAGTTTTTTATCGTTTAAAAAAATAGAGTTGTGGGAAAGTCAAACTTTAGCGTAAAAAGCGAGGCGTTGAGGAGGGGACAGCCCCTTTCATATACGAAATAATTTCTGTTCGTTTTAAGTGTTAACGTCGCTCCTTACTTTCAGTTAAAAAAAACTTGTTTTTTATTTAATTTTTGAACGTTTTTGAATAAATGCAGGTTTTGATTTTGGCTCACCGTACTTGAATAATCAAAACCAAATTTGCATATTGATTTTACTGTTATTTGGCTAAATGGCTTTCTCAAACGTTGTTTAATTTTATTTACGAACGTTTTTATTAGTAATAAATATACGTAACTTACGAATCAACTTACGTAACGAATTTCTATATCCATATATTTTCAATACGAATATTAGCGGGTTCGCCCCCCAGTCAATACCTCGCTCTTGACGGTAAAGTTCGAATTTTGTTCCAATTCTTTAAAAATTAGCCCTTAATCACAAAGGCCGTTAATAGAATAAATAGCTCTAAGTTTTGATGTTGCTTCTTACTTACAGTTGGAAAACTTTGTTTTGTTTAATTTCTGATCCTTTTTTTCAATAATGCTGGGAAATCCGGCACCCCCTTCATAGCAATGTCCTTTCCCACATGAAAACTTCCTCCATGTAAAGATCCTCCCACATAACCCCCGACCTATCCCCCCCCCCCACTACCAAGGTTCTATAACTTTTAGGGGGTCTTTCCCCCTTTTTTCGTAAATCAGTCAAATATCCTCAGGCGCGTAACTTTTGATGGGTAGGCCTCAACTTGATGAAACTTATACATTTGAAATCAGCATTAAAATCTGATACTTTTGATTCTATTGGCATCAAAATCCCGTTTTTTAGAGTTTCGGTTACTATTGAGCCGGGTCGCTCCTTACTTACAGTTCCTTACCATGAACTGTTGGATTGTGACAAGTGTTGTAATTAGTTAATCCTGTGTGTTGTTTGTGTACATGGCCATATTTTGGCTTGAAATACACGTTATCTTATCTTATGGTACTATTTTTGTGCTACTGTGTCACTGCATAATAATCCCATAGTAAGAATATTTGGCTAATTTAATGATTAATTTCACCAAATTTTGGTTAATGTTACGATTAGTTTCACTCATCTTTGGTTAATTTTATGATAAATTTGACTCAATTACTTAAACATGAATCGTTGGATAATAAATAATTCAACTTGCGCAACGGAGAGACACACAGTTATACAACGACTTGCATCGAGTTTTGCAACGACTTGCATGCATGGCCGTGGCCGGGGGCCAGGATAAGTAAAGAGCCATATTAAAACCTAAGACGAGACAAAAAAATGTTCATAATTATTAAAATTTAAAATTAACAGGAATTACAACCAAAGAAAAACCAAAGCTCAAAACGAACAGAAATTAAAATGAATAACCAAGTCAAATTTATCACAAACCAATTCTAACGACTTATATTTTGAAAATTGCCCTTTTTTACAGCGCACCCAGAGAACACCCCAAAAAAATATATCACATGGTTAATAGAAGCTTAAAAATAACAATAGGGTTACCCCTCCCCCCACTATCAACATCTCTATGCTCCTTGAGTACCAATTGCGTTTTATTGAAAACTAGGTTACTTGTCGCTCGATGCTGTGATCTCAAAAGAAAGGAAATTCAAGGACACAAAAACTAAAATCATTTCTATGCATTTCTATGATCATTTCTAATCATTTATGATAGAAATATTAGAAATGATTAGAAATATGATATATTTCTAATCATTTCTATGCAACAAACACAATTTTGTAGCTTTGGTAACGTCAAGTCTGTCAATATCATCCTGTGGTTGGACTCGCCGAAAAAAAAAATTTTTGGGTTAAACATTCTTATTTTACTTCATCGTCATCAATTAAATCCTGCTGTGCTCGGGGTCCACTGTATCCCCACGAAGAATGCCCCCCCCCCCAGAAAATTTTCCCCCGCCTGAAATTCTTCCTCCTAAAAGCTTTCCGTGGAAAATCCAACCACCAAGAAATGTCCTCGGCAATTCCCCCTGGAAAATTTCCCCCACGTGTAAATAACGATCGATCGTACTTTTAAATTTAAAAGTATTCAAAAATTAGGTTAGAATTATTAATTTATCCGTCCAGCGTTGTTGCTTGAAAAGTATTCGAAAGAAATACTTTTTTTCTTTTTGAAATAAAAAAGGAAAAGTTTTTTTTCTCGACGTAAGAAGCGAATTATGACATCAGATTACAATTATCATCTGTGCTACAATTTATCTGATTACGACTTACGTCCTCAATGACATCTATTCTAAGTATTTGTGTTCACGGGTCTCTAATTTCAGTTAGCGCGATAAGTGTTCGAAAACTTGAGAAGGCTTTGGGGTGTGGGGAGATTCCTTACCTAGAGTTTTCGTAAGGGTATACTCAACAGCTCCTTAAGGTTTCTTGGTGATAGGATGAACAGTACAGTAATGCATACAGGACACGCAGACAAACACAAAAAATTCAATATAAAATTATATTTATATAAATAGATTAAATAAAAAACCAAGTTTTACTACTTAAAGTAAGGAGCAACATTAAAACTTAAAACAAACATAAATTATGACGTATATGAGGGTGTTCGCCTCCTCGTCAATACCTCACTAGTTACGCTAAAGTTCGAATTTTGTTCAATTCTTTAAGAATGACCCCTGAATCACAAAGGTTTTTGTCTGAAAGTACTCTTGTGAAAGTACTAAAACAATCTTTAGCGAGACATTGACGAGGGGGCGAACACCCTCATACACGTATCTGTTCGTTTTAAATTTTAATGTTACTCCTTACTTTCAGTTAAAAAAAACTTGTTTTTTTATTTAATTTCTGATCGTTTTTTAAATAATGCTGGGGAATCTGGCGCCCCCTTCATGGAAAATTTCCTTCCTCTATAAAAATTCCTCCATGGAAAGATCCTTCCACGTAATCTTCTCCCCCCGACCTCCCAGAAAAATCCTTCCTCAAAACGTCTATATACTTCCCAATAACCAATACTAAGTGTAAACCGTGGGCAAAGTTCACAACTTGCAGCCTTTCTCCCTGGGACTGCGGGGGATTAGGTCTCTCTCAAAGACATAGTTGTTAGATTTTTCGACTATGTTGAACAAAATGAGAAAAAAATGGCTTTGAGAAAAAAATGAGCGTGGGAAGGGGCCTAGTTACCCTCCAATTTTTTTGTCACTTAAAAAAGGCGCTAGAACTTTTAATTCCCGTTCAAATGAGCCCTCTTGCGATATTCGAGGACCACTGGGTCGATACGATCACCCCTGAGAAGAAAAAAACAAAACAAATCCGTGATCTTTCTTCTGCCAAAAAATACAAAATTCCACATTTTTGCAGATAGGAGTTCGAAGCCTCTACAGTAGAGTTCTCTGATTCCGATGGTATGATTTTCATTTCAGAGCTGAATCCGATGGTATGATTTTCATTAAGATTCTATGACTGTTAGGGAATGCTTCGTTCACGGTCATTTCTACCCGTTTTAAGTTTGAATTAATAAGGAGTAACGTTAAAACTTAGAACAACAGAAATTACTCTGTATATGAGGGGGATTTCCCCTTCTCAGCTCCTCGCTCTTTACGCTAAAGTTTAACTTTTTGCCCAAATTCATTAAGAACGACTGATGAAACACAAGGGCCTTTGAATTGGAATAAGAAGTTTTTTCAAAGCAAAAAAATAAACTTCAGCGTAACTAGCAAGGGATTGAGGAGGGGGCAACCCTCCTCATGTGCTGAATAATTTCTGTTCGTTCTTAGTTTTAATGTTGATCTTTACTTTCAGTAGGAAAAGGTTATTTTTTATTCAACTTTTGATAATTTTTCAAATCATATTGGGGAATCCCCTCCCCCTCCCTGGAAAATTTCCCCTGGAAAATTTGCGCCCCCCGGAATATTTACCCCGTGGAAATCCCCCCCCACAAGATGTCCCTGTATCTCTCCATGGAATATACTATATGCAAACAATGCCCTTTACGCAACTTAGAGCCCTTTCCCTAAGTATAGTGGGGGGTCATATAATTCCCAGATTCATAGTTATTGGACTTTTCAAATATATTGAATCAAACGGATATCTCAAAATTTTGATTGGATATCTTTGGGGGGGGGAGGGATAGTTGTCCTCCAATCTTTTTGGTCCCTTCAAAAGCGTTCAAAAGGGCAATAGAGCTTTTAATCTTCGTTTCAATGAACCCTCTTCTGATCTTCTAGGACCATTGGTTCGATAAGATAAACCCAAATAAACACACATCCGTGATCTTTCTTCTAACAAATTCCACATTGTTGTCATTAGGAGCTTAAAACCTCTTCGAAAGGGTTCTTTGATATGTTGAATTTGATGGTGTGATTCTCATTAAGATCGGTTGACTTTGTGGGAATCACTCAAATCACCCCTTTTTCAAAAATAAGACAAACTTTCCAAGGCTCAAAGCTTTTGATGGGTAACATTAAACTTAACGAATTTAATATACATGAAATGAGCATTAAAGGCCAATTCTTTTAATGTACAAATTGTTTTCAAAATTTTCTTTTTTTGAGTGATTCGGTTACAATTGGGCCGAGTCACTCCTTTCTTACAGTTTGTTACCACGAATTGTTTGATTATTATATTAAATTGTTTTTGCTCGTTTTAGAAATGGCTGTTTACTTTTCTTTAAATTAAAACTTTCTTTGGACGACGTTTTTGTTACGTATTTTTAATTGGCATGTTTTTTTTATTGGTTTGCCGAAACATTGGTTTGTTGTAACTTACAAATAACCTTATAAATTGCAAGGGTTTTCTTTTTCTCTGCTAAAGAATTAAAATGTTCGATTATTTTAAATTCTGTAAAAATTTTAATTTTCATTCAAATACTCAATCAGAATAGTTAACTGCAAAGAATTTTTTAAAACATTTTTGAGGGGAAGAGGAGGGGGTTAATTATTAATAAGAATGGAAAATCTGCGTAGTTTTTGATGTTCTATACAATTAAAACATCCCTGGTCCTATCCTGTATAAATCCTCGAATATGCCTAGGAATCTCGGCCTAGCGAATGATCTTTAGCAGTTCCTAGCTGTTAAGACAACCCAGACCAAGCGTAGCCGTCTCTTATACTAAAGCTTATCTGTGAAAAAATGGTAATTTATAGAATCTAGGGCCATTATCCCTGGGACTCTAGGAGTGCTAATGACCTCGGAGGCATAATTTCTAGACCTTTTGACTTTTCTGGACAAAATCGATATCCCAAAAGCTTAATTTTTGCCCAAGGGAGTTTATGAGGGGCTGGTTAGCAAAGAAGAGCACGGGAGGGGACTGGCTGCCCTCCAATTACCGTTGCCTCTCCTAGAAGAGATACTAGAACTTTTAATTGACAATTGAATGAGCCAACTCCCATATATCTACGACCCTTTCTCCCATGTAAATTGGTCAGGAAAAGGTTTCTCGGCCCTTTGTCAGGTCCACTTTTTTGGGGATACTATGTTTTCTATGTTTTCTTCTGTATTGTCGTCCCCTTAGCTAAATACCTCTTTTTCAATATGAAAGAAACAGTCAGTATGACTGGCAAGTTTGCATTGTTTTTGGCCCTTGCCTTGTGGGTTTGGGAGGTCATGCAGTCTCTGAAGGCATATTTGCTCGACCTTTGGACTGTTCTGAACAAGATACTATCACAAAACTTCGGTCAAATACATCAGGAAATTGGGGGGGGGGGGTAGTAAAAAAGAAACAAGAGGGGACCAGTTACCTTCCAATGACTTTTGAGTCTTTAGATGCGGACTAAAAGTTTCAATTTCCAACCATTCCCAGTTTTTTACAACCACCTCTTCCATGCAAACTGGCTGGAGAAAAAAGAAGGAATGAATGTATGGAAGGCACATTGCTCTTTACTTTGTGCTCTTGACTTTAGTTGGCTCTTATTTTTTCTAATGAAGTGCAACAGTCGACGCTTCGGGTCCAATGTAAATAGGAAAATTCGACTTTGCTAAAAAGACTTCAGTTGCATTAAAACTTGGCCAAAATAGGTGTGCCTTTAGCTATTATGTCAAGAAATTAGATTCCAGAATTGAACTTTAGGCACTTGTTTTATAAGCTTTTAACCTCAAGAGTGAGCCACTAACTAGCCTATTCGTGAACGTACTCTCTTGTAGGAGCTGATTGCACGTCAAGTTTTGAAAAAAAAAGGTGCCCGGTACTACTCACAAACAGCACTAGAAATATATTAAATTACGGGGAAAAGGGTAAAAATCTGAAGATTTTGAGGAGGGTACAGAAACAAGCCTTCCTCTAGCCTTCCTCTTCGTATGCATGGGATTCAATATGACAACCCTCCCCCGGTTGCCTCTTAAATTTGTCCTTAGCAATTGGTTCATCTTCAACATCAAAAGAACTAAGATTCTCCTTTATTTTGATCGACTTTTCAAAGTCCCGTGAGTTGACTTCGGTAGTTTCCAAGAATTTGAACTAAATTAGATAATATTTGTCTCTTAAGCGTGACTTCCTTAAAAGTCTGTCCTACTTATTTAAGGCTTTTTAAAGCATGTTTTTACTACGATCATGTGTTTTGAAAGCTCGAGGAGAGCTGTCATTTTTAACAGAAAAGAACTTTAGCAGCCATAATCGGGGGCTCAAAAAATCATTTTTTGAATATAACCAGTGAAAGAAAATCTCGTTGTCATAAACTCTAAGTAAGGAGCAACTCGACCCAAATTACCCGAATCTCTAAAAAACAGGTTATTTATAATAATGGAAACATATTTTTTTATGCCGATTCCAAATATATACAATTCATTAAGTTTAATGTTACCCATCAAAAGCTACGAGCCCGAGAAAATTACCTGATTTTCGAAAAAGGGGGAGAACATCCCCTAAAAGACCATTGATTTTGATCAAAACAACCAAAAAATTTAGCATATAGAGAACCCTACTGTAAAGGTTTCAAGCTCCTAAAAATATGGAATTTGCATTTGTTTTTTTTTTTACCGCAGAAGAAAGATCACGGATGCTTGTTTTTTTTTTTTTTTTTTTTTGCTTTTCCCGGGGTAGTCGTATTGAACCATTGGTCCTCAAAGATCAGGAAATGGCTCATTCAAACGGATATCAAAAGTCTTAGTCTCCTTTGTAAGTAACCAAGAAAATTGGAGGGCAACTACCGCTCCTCCCACGCCGAGTATCCTCAAAACTCCTGACCGTAATTTTTATATAGTCATTTTATTTAACATGGGTGACCAATAAATATAACTTTCGGGATGACCAGACTCCCCAGTAGTCATTGGGAAAAAGGATGTAAGTTACGCAATTTGCCCATCGTTAGATGATATTTGTTACTGGGAAACATACGGAATTTTTTGTGGGGTAATTTTCTGCGGGGGAGGGCTTTCCTGTGGGGAGGGATATTCCACGGGGAGAACTTTCCCTGGAGAGGGTGGTTTCCAGGGGGAGATTTTACACGGTGGGGGAGGAGGATAAACGGTCAAGGGATTTCCTGGCATGATCTGAAAAAAGATGAGAAATTAGATTATAAAAAGTTTTTTTTTTAACTGAAAGTAATGTGCAACATTATAACTTAAAACGTGTATGAGAGGGGCTACCAATTTCTCGACCCTCAGTCTTTACTCTGTTTGACTTTTTGTCACAATTTCTTACGAGAGGGTGCTCAAACACAAGGACCGTTGAATTTGACCGGGAATTATTTTTAAATAGCTTTGAAACGTTTGCATAACGTGTGCATAAAGAGCGTAGGTTGAGGAAGGGGCAGTTTCCCTATAACACAAGAGCGTAGGTTGAGGAAGGGGCAGCTTCCCTCTTATACGTTTTAAGTTATAATGTTGCTCCTTACTTTCAGTTAAAAAACTTATTTATTAAATTTAATAATTATATAGGATGTTCTAAAGGTCATTCGAGAGAAGAAAAGCAGCCTGCTTCGGGTGGGAGCTAATGGTATTCAACAAAGAGGAGCACGTAGCCCCTCCAAAGTACACAACCCCATTCCCTTATAATTTGTGCAAGAGAAGAGTTTAAAAAGAAATACAGTCTACATGTCTTGTGCATAGTTAAAGTTAAGCAGCTATAAATGGCTCTTCTGATAGGTTTACGTAACTCCTTTGCTTCTATAGGCTATATATATATATAAAAAAAAAAAAAAAAAAAAAAAATTAAGCAGGTACTTGCAAAGTAATTAAGTTCGATGGATTCATAATTGGGGTTCGGAGAAAACTTATTAATTAGTAAAATATGAGCGAAATAATTCCTTTTCTTCAACCCCTTTATTGTCAGATTCTGAGATTTTCGAAAGATTTCCAAAAGAAAATTGAAATTTTATTTGATCTTCAGGAAAAAAAATCAGTAAAAATGGTTCATTCCAAAATGGCTACGCAGAGAAAAGAAACTTAAAATTTCAGCCCCTTCCCCAAATTCAAAATGAGTAACACGTGTAGATCGAGATTATAATCAAAATAGCTGCTACCTGAAAGTAAAAAGGGATCTATTTTAGAAAAGAGAAAATACAATTCTCAATCAAAGTATCTCTCCAAAATTCAAAATAATCATAATAATATAATAAAATTAGCAGAAATATTTCAATGTTGAAGCTTCATGTTCTAAATTTGCATCTTCTCGCAAATAATAGCTAAGATTGTATTGCAAAGCCTGCTTCCCCCCGTTTTGAGTACTTCTTCGATTTCAGTAAGGGATTCCAAATGAGTGCAATTTATTCTGAATGCCCCTTCTCTTGGCAACGATTCTTTGATTTTCTCCACTTGTCCCCAAAACTCCACCTGTAAGATTTTTCGTGAATGTGTTTATTGTAGTTGCAGCTATCCAAGGGGCAAACCAGCAGGGGAATGGGGCTGAAACAAGTCACAGAGCTGCCATTAATTACAAGAAACAGCCACAATTACGGGACAATTCAGAACCGCGTGTCCTCTCTAGAAATTAAAACAAATGTTTAGTTTAAAGGCTTTTCTATGGGGTAGTTTTAGAGATATCAATAGGACGGGGGGACTCATTTTTTCTGTGAATTTTTTTTTTGAGAATTCTGTGAGAATAAATTTTTGGGGTACTTTGAAGAAAACATCTTTTTCGCCATTTTCATTGAAAAAATAAACTGAAAAAACAATAGAATTCCTCCCTTAATACATGTTCCTCTACATTTTCGTGAATTGACGCCACTGAGTGTCACGTGAATTGTCACGTGTCACGTGAATTGACGCCACTGAGCGTATATCCTTCTGAAGATCATAAAATAATAAATGACAATAAACTCAATTTAACAGACATAGTCAGTTCACTTAATCAGTGGAATGAATAATTTATATCAGAGATGAATGAATTTAAATGAATTAATGAGTGAATTTGAAATACATATTTGGCAGTTTTTATTCTTTTCAGGCCCAAACAAAGGAAAAGAGGTTAGGACGTCTCCCTTTATCCAGCGCTTATACTATCCCCGACTTTTCATGTTTTTTATAAACTATGTCCAAATTTCTTCGAAAGAAAATGAGGTTTTCCAAAGTCTTCCCGAACATTAACGTTGATGAAGATTAACCATATGCATTTTATATTTATATTCCAGGAATGCTGATTTTCAGAGAGGTTTTGGAGAACCCAATTTATTGCTGGGGACATTCGAGGATTTTGGAAGCGTTGCTGTGATCTTTAGACTTGAATCATGGTTCTAAAATATTTTAGCATTGGAACTCTCCCTCCAGTTTAGTTTTACTACTGATGACGGTCACTGTATATGTGACCGAAATATCTGGTAAATCTTGTGAATTTTCTATACACTATCTATTAAAAAGGATTTTATCCCTATTTTGAACTTTCATTTTATTGAACTCTCCCTCCCCTTTTGTAACTCGTTAGTTTATGTTATTTCTTTTGAGTTTCAACCTTAGTCACTATTAAAAAACAAAGTAATATATTAACGCAACAAATTTTCAACATCTTGAATCAAATTACTAAGGACCAGGGTTGCCAACTTGTACTCTATTTTTACCTTAAACGGGATGCAGAAGAGTGAAAATCACTCTTTGGGTGTCACTTTTCATACGCTTTAAACATCACTAGTCGGCAACTTCGTCAAAAGTGCATTTAACCCAAGGGAAAGGGTTGCCAACTTGCACACTGTTCATGCGAAGCACACTTTTTTTTTACATCAGAGGGGATGCCCACCTGTTAGCCGTGCTCGCAAATTTTTGACTTGCACCCATTTTTGAGCAAAATTCGCTCTTTTTTGCCTTGAATCACTCCTGTGATCACTCCTTGAAGTTTTCATTGTGATCTCATTTGCAAGGTTGCCAACTACCGACGTCTAAAAAGACGTCGGTAGTTGGCAACCGTGCAAATGACATCACAATGAAAACTTTTTTGCCCACTGGACCTATCTATGGTCTATTCATTTCTGAAAACCGTAATTTTCTAAGATTTTTCTTTGGGTTATTTCAAACTTAGGCAGCTTTTAAGATAGTACGATATTTTCATCAATGTTGCCACGTAGAGATGTGAAAATTAATAAATAGATCATAACTAGTTAAACTTGAAAAAACTTTTCGTCCGTGAAAATTCAAACGTTGACAATCTAGTTACCGCATAGGAAACAGTTCACAGTTCAACAGCTTCAAAGGAAAGCTACACCTTCTTAAGTTGTTCGGTGCCATTTCCTTTGACTTTTTTTATTGCTTATTTGTCATCCATATTTTTCTTTATTTGGCTCCCGCGGCTACCAAAAGGGGCACAATTGCATATAGCTGTCTTTTTCACTAAAAATCGAGGTCCCAGTTTTTCCGAATTTTTCTTTAGGTACATTTTGATGTTTAAGTTTCCACTTAACCAATTCAAACTATTGGTTTCGTTTTCACTGTTCTCGGTACTTCAAGTAAGCCGTGGTCGACTTGTAATACATTCATTATTATATGGTAAAGTTTTCTTAGGGTGCAAAGCCCCTCAACTCGGCTGCAGCAATCCAAAAGACGTTATGTTACATTTTGACTTTTACCGGAGAGCGAGAAATATTACAAAACAAGTATTGGGGTTTTTGATTGTTATTGATGAGAAATTATTTGTATAATAATGTTTTTTTTATCTAGCCTACAAGATAAGAGAAACACAATTTTCGAATCAGAAGCTTAAAATTCCATCCATTTCTGTATTTCTGGAAAGAAGATATAACGGATTTGCCAAAAAAGAGACTAAAGCAAACTATGTTGAGACCACAGTTTATAGAATTAGCAGTATGATCATTTCCTATCTCACCCATTATAAAAACCCGGACCGAGGTGCGAGTGAACGTTTTTGCAGATATAAACATAGAACGTTTTTGCACGAACGTTCCAAAAACGTTCCAGAGAACGTTTTTGCAGACATAAACATAAGCGACATTAGATCTTTTCACGGGTAGACAAGTCAGATTCTCTTGGACACGAAACTTACAGTTATAATAGATATAATCAGAAATAAGTGGAAACCAGCTATTACGAATAATGCACTTTGTAACCCTCTTGGACGTGAAACTTAAAGTTATAATAGAAGTAATCGGAAATATTTGGAAACCCGCTATTACGAATAATGCACTTTGTAACCATTTCTCATTGATTGACGGAAACAGACAAACCCGCTAAGGCAGAAATAAGTGGGAGGAGCTTTTTGTTCGCACCGAGAATGAGGACCAGAAATGATCTGCGATAAACTTACTGGATAATTCTATAAACTGTGGTTGAGACCAGCCAAGATATGGAACGTGGAGTAAACAAAGCTAAAAGGAGAATTCCATTGAACAGGTTATGCCACAAATACCCTTAATACTATGAATAATACCTATAAATATCCATAAATATGCCATAAATACCCTTTCGACAAAAGTGTTACATAAGATCTTTTGAATTGCCGGAACCAATCACATAATACAGTCTTCGAAAAAGAAAATAATAACAACCTGTCATAGAAATGAGCTGTCAGTGCTTAATTGTGTTGCGGAGCAACACTACTGCTTTTGCACCTGTTTTTTTTTCGTGATCTGCGGTGGGGTTTTACCATTTCGACTAACCGTCACAAGCACTAAACGTTATAACAACTAAAAGGAAAATCTGTCAGAACCACTAACCGTCATAACATCTAAAAAAATTTATAAGTTTATATAATAGTTTAGAAACAGATTTCGGCTATATATTTGCACATCAGGGGGGGTGGGGGTAAATCATAGCATATATTAAATACGTAACCTTACCTAACCTAGGTGCCTCCCCCCCCCTAAACCCCAAAAAACTAAAGTTTTAAAATTTTAGATGTTATGACGGCTAGTGGTTGTGACGGATTTTTTTGGCGATGTTATGACGAATTTTGTAGACGAAATGACGTTAGCGCTCCTGACGGTTAGATGTTATGACGCTTTCCCATCTGCGGTTTGTAACTCCGAAGTGATAAGAGACGGAAACTAGAAATTGAGAATGGTGGAATGGGGCTGTAGGAGTTTTCCGAAAAAAAAAATACAAAACTGTGTTTTTCCTCAAGTTGCACATGGTGCCAAAAAAAAACTATCTTAGCTGAGAAAGTAAAGTTTTTAAGAGCAATTTTATGTCATAATCCTGCAGATTATTAAATTATCTTTGTGAGAAATGGAGAAAAAAATTCTGTATCTATTCTAGATTTCATGAAAAATATAATTCCGGCCTATCTCGAATGCCAAATTCTTATTTTTGGGCTGTTAGCTGGAATTTGCGATTGGATGCCTCTCGTATTTTAAACGGCTAATACCATGAAACAACTTAGAAACAACTGCTTCGTTCACTTAGACATAATTTGTAAAGTTACCATGGCAAATCGTTTTTTTTATATCCTAAAGATAATTTTTTTTTCTAGACAGAATTTGGGCAATTTTTTTCTAACGTGGAAAGAAATCTTGATCTTCTAAAAACTGAAATTGACACTGGTGCTCCTGAAGTAAAATCTCTTCTGTTACTTTTCTATTTCGAAGTTTGATTTTGTGAATTTCCTACTTTAGATCAAAGTAAAATGTCCTAGTCTTGAAGCAAAACTTTTTAGAAATCAAATGACTTTAAATGCTGATAGAACTGTTCGAAAACCTAAGCAAAATTTCTGTATCTTTCATAAATTTTGGGAAAGAGCACCATTTTTTCTAAATTTGATGTTTATTATATTCTAGTCGTTTATCATGAAAAGTAAGCAAGAAGACATGCACTCATCTAGATCATTAAATGAAACACACACTAACAAAACATAGTGAACCGTTTCACGGCTGTTCATTAGCTGAGTAAATGGTACACAATCGTATTATAGATAATAACAGAACAATGCGGATGCAGACTTCGCACCACTGTATATAAATAATATAACAGTAAGATCACGGGTCAGTGATTTTTGGCACTACATCATCGGCGTGTACAAACAGCTCCTCCCATTTAATCTGTAATTAGCGGGTCAGTGTACAATTTTGAAGCCAAGTTTCGCGTTCAAGAAAAATCTGACTTTTCTACCCATGAAAAAATCGTATGTCGCTTATATTTATGGTTGTTTAAATGTTCTCCGGAGCACTTGCATCTCGGTTCGGGTTTGTATAATGGTTGATATAGGGAATAATCGTACTGTGCTATATCAGTATACAGTGCTTCGCACACACAAAACTTATTTCAGGAGTTCTCTAATTACACGTTGACCTTACAAATAATAGCTTACAATAACCATAAAGCATCTGCAAACGCGATACTGCAGTATACAAATTTATTTCCCGTTAAATATAGTTGCATGTCATGCTCCGCAACCGTGACAAAATTGGTCAGATTTGCTGCAACAGTCCGTGGGTCTTGGCACCGGAGGTCTTGTTTAATGCCTCCAAGATTAGTACTGCTCAACTTAAATTGGGTGTGATAACTGAAAATGCATTTTGGCACTCAACAGATTTTATATAACAGAAAAACCAGAGGTAAAAAAATCTACATTTTTTTTTCACTGTTGTTAAAGATTAACCATTTTTCATTTCCGTCGTTGATGTTTATTGTGTCGATTTTCTTTTCTGGTTATTACCTCTCTTTTTCGCCGCTTCTGTGTAATTTTCCCTGTTTGTCATTTTATTGTTTGTCATTTATCGTTCTTCTTTCTTGTCCTTTCCTCTTTTTTCTACTGTGCTGGTTTAACAATTTTGTTTTTTGATTAAAGATGAAATGTTATTATTATTATTAATACTATTACATTTGTACCAGCGATATTTGTTTCATACTTTCAACATGTAGTACAACAAAAAGTGTATGAAATCATGATTAAACCACCGTGATGACGAACTTTCGCTTTCTCATTGCTTACTTGTCTTTGTATTTTTGTTCGCCTTTTCGTTCTTCTTATTTCCTGTCGTTTTTTATCTTTTTTTTAGACAAATCTAGTTTTAAAAATTTTTGTTTTTATTAAAAATAAAATTTTATAATTATTATTATAAATAATAATAAATTTTTAAAAGCGAGATTTTTTTTCATATCTACAAGATAAAGTACAACACATAGTGTGTGAAATCATGATTAAACTTCCGTGATGATGAACTTTCGCTTTCTAATTGCTTGCTTGTCTTGTATTTTTGCTCGCCTTTTCGTTCTTCTTATTTCCTGTCGTTTTTTGGTCATTTTCTTTCCAAAACCCAAGTTTACAATTTTGTTTTTTAATTCAATAAAAATTGTTATCAATAATAATATAAATAAAAATACAATTGTACAATCGAGATTTTTTTTTCATATTATACAAGATAAAGTACAACAAATAGTGTGTGAAATCATGATTAAACTTCCGTGATGATGAACTTTCGCTTTCTAATTGCTTGCTTGTCTTTGTATTTTTGTTCGCCTTTTCGTTCTTCTTATTTCCTGTCGTTTTTTTCTATTTTTATTTCTAAAACCCTAGTTTAAAAATTTTTTTTTTAATTAAAGAAAAAATTTTATAAATAATAGTATAAAAAATATTAAAATTTTAAAAGCGAGATTTTTTTTTAATATATAAAATATAAATTACAACAAATAGTGTGTGAAATAATGATTAAACTTCCGTGATGATGTACTTTCACTTTCTAATTGCTTGCTTGTCTGTGTATTTTTGTTCTCCTTTTCGTTCTTCTTATTTCCTGTAGTGTTTTTATCTATTTCTTTTTAAAACCCAATTTTTAAATTTTTTTTTTTTATTTAAATATTAATTTTTATAATTATTATTATAAATAATATTACATTTGTACAAGCTATATTTTTTTCATATCTACAAGATAAAGTAAAAAACATATTTTGTGAAATCATGATTAAACTTCCGTGATGATGAACTTTCGCTTTCTAATTGCTTGCTTGTCTTTGTATTTTTGTTCGCCTTTTCGTTCTTCTTATTTCCTGTCGTTTTTTTGTATTTTTGTTGTTACTCCGCTAGTTTTAAAATTTTTTGTTTTATTTAAAGATTAATTTTTATAATTATTATTATCAATACTATTACATTTGTACAAGCGAGATTTTTTTTCATTTCTACAAGATAAAGTACAACACATAGTGTGTGAAATCATTATTAAACTTCCCTGATGATGAACTTTCGCTTTCTAATTTCTTGCTTGTCTTGTATTTTTTTTCGCCTGTTCGTTATTCTTATTTCCTTTCTTTTTTTGATATTTTTATTGGGAATCCGCTAGTTTACAATTTTGTTTTTTAATTAAAAATAAATTTTTATCATTATTATTATCAATATTATTACATTTGTACAAGCGAGATTTTTTTCCATATCTACAAGATAAAGTACAACAAATAGTGTGTGAAATCATGATTAAACTTCCGTGATGATGAACTTTCGCTTTATAATTGCTTGCTTGTCTTTTGATTTTTGTTCGCCTTTTCGTGCTTCTTATGTTCTGTCTTTTTTTTCTAATTTTATTTCGACACCGCTAGTTTAAAATTTTTTATTTTAATTAAATATAAAATTTTATAAATATTATTATAAAAGTTATTAAATTTGTACAAGCGAGATTTTTTTCAATATCTAAAATATAAAGTAAAACAAATAGTGTGTGAAATAATGATTAAACTTCCGTGATGTTTAACTTTCACTTTCTAATTGCTTGCTTGTCTTTGTATTTTTGTTCGCCTTTTCGTTCTTCTTATTTCCTGTCGTGTTTTTCTGTTTTTCTTTTGACTCCTCTAGTTTAAAATTTTTTGTTTTAATTAAATATAAATTTTTATAATTATTATTATAAATGCTATTAAATTTTTAAAATCAAGATTTTTTTCCATATATACAAGATAAAGTACAAAAAATAGTGTGTGAAATAATGATTAAACTTCCATGATGATTAACTTTCATTTTCTAATTGCTTGCGTGTCTTTGTATTTTTGTTCGCCTTTTCGTTCTTCTTATTTTCTGTCGTGTTTTTATATTTTTATTTCGACTACGCGAGTTTAAAATTTTTTTTTTTAATTAAACATAAATTTTTATAAATATTATTATAAATACTATTACATTTGTACAAGCGAGATTTTTATATAAACAAGATAAAGTACAACACATAGTGTGTGAAATAATTATTAAACTTCCATGATGATGAACTTTCGTGTTCTAATTGCTTGCTTGTCTTTGTATTTTTGCTCGCCTTTTCGTTCTTCTTATTTCGTGTCGTGTTTTTCTCTTTTTATTTAGACAACGCTAGTTTAAAAATTTTTGTTTTTATTAAATAAAAAATTTTATAATTATTATTATAAATAATATTAAAATTGTAAAATCGAGATTTTTTTTCATATCTACAATATAAAGTACAAAACATAGTGTGTGAAATAATTATTAAACTTCCGTGATGATGAACTTTCGTTTTCTAATTGCTTGCGTGTCTTTGTATTTTTGCTCGCCTTTTCGTTCTTCTTATTTCATGTCGTGTTTTTCTAATTTTAGTTAGAAAACACTAGTTTAAAAATTTTTTTTTTTATTAAATATAAAATTTTATAAATATTATTACAAAAGATATTAAATTTGTACAATCGAGATTTTTTTTCCATATCTACAAGATAAAGTACAACACATAGTGTATGAAATCATGATTAAACTTCCGTGATGATGAACTTTCGCTTTCTAATTGCTTGCATGTCTTGTATTTTTACTCGCCTTTTCGTTCTTCTTATTTCCTGTCGTTTTTTTCTCTTTTTATTTCGAAAACGCGAGTTTTAAAAATTTGTGTTTTTTATCAAGATTAAATTTTATCAATTTTATTATAAATACAATTAAAATTTTAAAATCGAGATTTTTTTTTCATATATACAATATAAAGTACAAAACATAGTGTGTGAAATAATGATTAAACTTCCGTGATGATGAGCTTTCGCTTTCTAATTGCTTGCTTGTCTTGTATTTTTGTTAGCCTTTTCGTTTTTCTTATTTCCTGTCGTTTTTTGCTCTTTTTCTTGTGAATATGCTAGTTTTACAATTTTGTTTTTTAATTAAAGATAAATTTTTATCATTATTATTATAAATAAAATTACATGTGTACTAGCGATATTTTTTTTTCATATCTACAAGATATAGTACAAAAAAGCTTGTGTTAAATATTTATTAAATGCACGATACGCATTACGTTCTTGGTAAAAGTTCGGTATGTTCTTGTACATGTGTTCTCCTAGTTTGTCTTCTTAGGTCCCTTCGTTTTTGATAAAGTTCTAGTGTAAATGATAGTTTACAATTGTTTGTTTCAATTAATGATAAAATTTTATAAATATTATTATAAAAGCTAATGAATTTTTAAAATCGAGATTTTTTTTTCATATCTAAAAGATAAAGTAAAACAAATAGTTTGTGAAATCATGATTAAACTTACTTGATGATGAACTTTCGCTTTCTAAGTGCTTGCTTGTCTTTGTATTTTTGCTCGCCTTTTCGTTCTTCTTATTTACTGTCGTGTTTTTGTATTTTTATTGCGAATCCGAAAGTTTAAAATTTTTTTTTTTAATTAAAGATAAATTTTTATAATTATTATTATCAATAATATTAAATTTGTACATGCGATATTTTTTTTAATATATACAAGATAAAGTACAACACATAGTGTGTGAAATCATGATTAAACTTCCGTGATGACGAACTTTCGCTTTCAAAGTGTTTGATTGTCTTGTACTTGTGTTCTACGTTTCTTACGTATTAGGGTAGTTGTTTTTTTTATCATGGTCTTGCGCAAATGATAGTTTACTAAAGTTTGATACTTTTATATATTTAATTTTATAAATTAATATACATAAGCACAAAATATTTAAAAAGAGATATTTTTTTTCATAAATAAAACATATTTAAAAAAAAATCGAGTTTGACATAATGATTAAAATTAAGTGATGATGAACTTTCGCTTTCTAATTGCTTGCTTGTCTTTGTATTTTTGTTCGCCTTTTCGTTCTTCTTATTTCCTGTCGTTTTTTTCTCTTTTTATTTCGACAACGCTAGTTTACAAATTTTTTTTTTTATTAAATATAAATTGTTATAATTATTATTATAAATAATATTAAAATTTTAAATTCGAGATTTTTTTTCATATATAAAATATAAAGTACAACACATAGTGTATGAAATCATTATTAAACTTACTAGATGATGAACTTTCGTTTTCTAATTGCTTGCTTGTCTTTGTATTTTTGCTCGCCTTTTCGTTCTTCTTATTTCCTGTCGTGTTTTTATATTTTTCTTGCGACTCCCCTATTTTAAAAATTTGTGTTTTAATTAAATATAAATTTTTATAATTATTATTATAAAAAAAAATAAAATTTTAAAAACGAGATTTTTTTTTAATATCTACAAGATAAAGTACAACAAATAGTGTGTGAAATCATGATTAAACTTCCGTGATGATGAACTTTCGCTTTCTAATTGCTTGCTTGTCTTTGTATTTTTGTTCGCCTTTTCGTTCTTCTTATTTCCTGTCGTTTTTTGCTATTTTTATTGCGACTCCGCAAGTTTAAAAATTTTTGTTTTAATTCAATATAAATTTTTATAAATATTATTATCAATAAAAATAAAATTGTAAAATCGAGATTTTTTTTAATATATAAAATATAAAGTACAACACATAGTGTATGAAATCATGATTAAACTTCCGTGATGATGAACTTTCGTTTTCTAATTGCTTGCTTGTCTTTGTATTTTTGTTCGCCTTTTCGTTCTTCTTATTTCCTGTCGTTTTTTTGTCTTTTTTTTTCGAAACCCCAAGTTTACAAATTTTTGTTTTTATTAAAAATAAAAATTTATAAATAATATTATAAATAATAATAAATTTTTAAAATCAAGATTTTTTTTCATATCTACAAGATAAAGTACAACAAATAGTGTGTGAAATCATGATTAAACTTCCGTGATGATGAACTTTCGCTTTCAAATTGCTTGGTTGTCTTGTACTTTTGCTCGCCTTTTCGTTCTTCTTATTTCCTGTCGTGTTTTGGTCTTTTTATTGCGAATCCTCAAGTTTACAATTTTGTTTTTTAATTCAAGAAAAAATTTTATAAATATTATTATCAATAATATTAAATTTGTACATGCGAGATTTTTTTTCATATCTAAAATATAAAGTACAACACATAGTGTGTGAAATCATTATTAAACTTCCGTGATGATGAACTTTCTTTTTCTAATTGCTTGCTTGTCTTTGTATTTTTGTTCGCATTTTTGTTCTTCTTATTTCCTGTCGTGTTTTTCTATTTTTATTTCGACTACACTAGTTTAAAAATTTTTGTTTTAATTAAATATAAAATTTTATAATTATTATTACAAATAATATTAAATTTTTACAAGCGAGATTTTTTTTCATATCTACAACATAAATTACAACACATAGTGTTTGAAATCATGATTAAACTTCCTTGATGATGAACTTTCGTTTTCTAATTGCTTGCATGTCTTTGTATTTTTGCTCGCCTTTTCGTTCTTCTTATTTCCTGTCGTTTTTTGCTCTTTTTATTGGGACTCCGCTAGTTTAAAATTTTTTGTTTTAATTAAAGATAAAATTTTATAATTATTATTATAAATGATATTACATTTTTACAATAGATATTTTTTGTCATATCTACAACATAAAGTACAAAACATAGAGTGTGAAATCATTATTAAAATCCCGTGATGATGAACGTTCGTTGTCTATGTGCTTGGATTTCTTGTATATTTGTTATCAGGTTAGTTCGTCTTATTTCATGTCGTGTTTTTGTAATTTTCTTTAGCAAACCCGATTTTAAAAATTTTTTTTTTAATTAAAGATAAAATTTTATAATTATTATTATAAATAATATTAAAATTTTAAATTCGAGATTTTTTTTAATATCTACAAGATAAAGTACAACACATAGTGTGTGAAATCATTATTAAACTTCCTTGATGATGAACTTTCGTTTTCTAATTGCTTGCTTGTCTTTGGATTTTTGTTCGCCTTTTCGTTCTTCTTATTTCCTGTCGTTTTTTGCTCTTTTTCTTTCGACTCCGCTAGTTTAAAAATTTTTTTTTTAATTAAATATAAAATGTTATCATTATTATTATCAATACTATTACATTTGTACAAGCGAGATTTTTTTTCATATCTACAAGATAAAGTACAACACATAGTGTGTGAAATCATGATTAAACTTCCGTGATGATGAACTTTCGCTTTCTAATTGCTTGCTTGGCTTTGTATTTTTGTTCGCCTGTTCGTTCTTCTTATTTCCTGTCGTTTTTTGCTCTTTTTATTGCGACTCCTCTAGTTTACAATTTTGTGTTTTAATTAAAGATAAATTTTTATAATTATTATTATCAATAAAATTAAAATTGTAAAAACGAGATTTTTTTTCATATATACAAGATAAAGTACAACACATAGTGTGTGAAATCATGATTAAACTTCCGTGATGATGAACTTTCGCTTTCTAATTGCTTGCATGTCTTGTATTTTTACTCTCCTTTTTGTTCTTCTTATTTCCTGTCGTTTTTTGCTCTTTTTCTTGCGACAACGCTATTTTAAAAATGTTTTTTTTAATTAAAGATAAAATTTTTTAATTATTATTATAAAAAATATTAAATTTGTAAAATCGAGATTTTTTTTCATATATAAAAGATAAAGTACAACACATAGTGTGTGAAATCATGATTAAACTTCCGTGATGATGAACTTTCGTTTTCAAATTGCTTGCTTGTCTTTGGATTTTTGTTCGACTTTTCTTTCTTCTTATTTTATGTCGTGTTTTTCTCTTTTTCTTTCGACTACACTAGTTTACAAATTTTTATTTTAATTAAAGATAAATTTTTATAATTATTATTATAAATGATATTACCTTTGTAAAAGCGAGATTTTTTTTCATATCTACAACATAAAGTACAACACATAGTGTGTGAAATCATGATTAAACTTCCGTGATGATGAACTTTCGTTTTCTAATTGCTTGCATGTCTAGTTTACAATTTTTATTTTTTTTTCAATATTTATATTTTTAAGTTGTCTGATAACGGCTAATAAAAATCTACAATAGATATTTCTTTTCATATATCATCCAAAAATTAAAAAAAATATTTTGTTACCTAAATATATATATTCAGTGATGTTGTACTATAGCTGCCTATGTGAGTGATTGTCTTGTATTTTTGTTAGCATTTTAGTTCTTATTATTTCCTGTCGTGTTTTTCTATTTTTCTTGCGAATACGCTATTTTAAAAATTTTTTTTTTAATTAAAGATAAATTTTTATAATTATTATTATAAATAATATTAAATTTGTACAAGCAAGATTTTTTTTAATATCTACAAGATAAAGTACAACAAATAGTGTGTGAAATCATGATTAAACTTCCTTGATGATGAACTTTCGTTTTCTAATTGCTTGCTTGTCTTTGTATTTTTGTTCGCCTTTTCGTTCTTCTTATTTTCTGTCGTGTTTTTGTATGTTTCGTTAGACTACCCTATTTTAAAAATTTTTTTTTTTATTAAATATAAAATTTTATAATTATTATTATCAATATTATTAAATTTTTAAAAGCGAGATTTTTTTTAATATCTACAAGATAAAGTACAACAAATAGTTTGTGAAATCATTATTAAACTTCCGTGATGATGAACTTTCGTTTTCTAATTGCTTGCATGTCTTGTATTTTTGTTCGCCTTTTATTTCTGCTTATTTCCTGTCGTGTTTTTGTCTTTTTCTTGCGACTCCGCTAGTTTACAATTTTTTTTTTTAATTCAATATAAATTTTTATGATTATTTTTATAAATACTATTAAATTGGAAACAGCTAGATTTTTTTTCATATCTCCAAGATAAAGTACAACAAATAGTGTGTGAAATCATGATTAAACATAAGTGATTATTTAATTTAGCTTTCAAATTTATTGCATGTCTTGTATTTTTACTCGCCTTTTCGTTCTTCTTATTTCCTGTCGTTTTTTGCTCTTTTTTTTGCGACACCGCTAGTTTACAATTTTGTGTTTTAATTAAATATAAATTTTTATCATTATTATTATAAATACTATTACATTTGTACAAGCGATATTTTTTTTCATATCTACAAGATAAAGTACAACAAATAGTGTGTGAAATCATGATTAAACTTCCGTGATGATGAACTTTCGCTTTCTAATTGCTTGCTTGTCTTGTATTTTTATTCGCCTTTTCGTTCTTCTTATTTCCTGTCGTTTTTTTGTATTTTTATTTCGAAACCCCTACTTTAAAAATTTTTGTTTTAATTAAAGATAAATTTTTATAATTATTAATATAAATGCTATTAAATTTTTAAAATCAAGATTTTTTTTCATATCTACAACATAAAGTACAACACATAGTGTGTGAAATCATTATTAAACTCCCGTGATGATGAACTTTCGCTTTCTAATTGCTTGCTTGTCTTGTGTTTTTACTAGGCGTTTCGGTCTGCTTATTTAATGTCGTGTTTTGCTCTTTTTCTTGCGAAAAACCTATTTTACAAATGTTTTTTTTTATTCTAGAAAAAATGTTATCAATAATATTATCAAAACAATTAAATTTTTAAAATAGAGATTTTTTTTCATATCTACAAGATAAAGTACAACACATAGTGTGTGAAATCATTATTAAACTTCCGTGATGATGAACTTTCGTTTTCTAATTTCTTGAATGTCTTTTATTTTTTTTAGCCTTTTAGTTGTTCTTATTTCATGTCGTTTGGTTCTATTTTTCTTTCGAATCCTCTAGTTTAAAAATGTGTGTTTTTATTAAATATAAATTTTTATAAATATTATTATCAATAATATTAATTTTTTACAAGCGATATTTTTTTTCATATATACAAGATAAAGTAAAACACATAGTGTGTGAAATCATGATTAAACTTCCGTGATGATGAACTTTCGCTTTCTAATTGCTTGATTGTCTTTGTGTGTTTTTTTTTCGCCTTTTCGTTCTTCTTATTTCCTGTCGTTTTTTGCTCTTTTTCTTGCGACTCCGCTAGTTTACAATTTTGTGTTTTAATTCAATATAAATTGTTATCATTATTATTATAAATAATATTACATTTTTAAAAGCGAGATTTTTTTTAATATATAAAATATAAATTACAACAAATAGTGTGTGAAATCATTATTAAACTTCCTTGATGATGAACTTTCGTTTTCACATTGCTTGCTTGTCTTTGTATTTTTGTTCGCCTTTTCGTTCTTCTTATTTCCTGTCGTGTTTGTTATTTTTTTTTGAAAATTCTCTTTTTTAAAATTTTTTTTTTTATTAAAGAAAAAATTTTATAATTATTATTATAAAAAATATTAAATTTTTACAAGCGAGATTTTTTTTCATATCTACAAGATAAAGTACAACAAATAGTGTGTTAAATCATTATTAAATTCCCGTGATGATGTACTTTCTTTTTCAAATTGCTTGCTGGTCTTGTACTTTTTCTATCGTGTTCGGTCTTATTATTTACTGTATTGTTTTGCTCATTTTATTGCGAATCCCCTAGTTTACAATTTTGTTTTTTTAATCAATAAAAAATGTTATCAATAATATTATCAATAATATTACATTGTTAAAAACGATATTTTTTTTCATATATACAATATAAAGTACAACACATTGTGTGTTAAATAATTATTAAACTGCCGTGATGATGTGCTATATCTTTCACCTTGCTTGATGGTCTTGTACTGTTACTCGCCTGGTCGTTCTTGTTATTTCATGTCGTGTTTTGCTCTTTTTCTTGCGAAAACGCTAGTTTACAAATTTGTTTTTTTATTCAATATAAAATGTTATAAATATTAATAAAAATAATATTAAATTTTTAAAAGCGAGATTTTTTTTAATATATACAAGATAAAGTACAACAAATATTGTGTGAAATAATTATTAAACTTCAGTGATGATGAACTTTCGTTTTCTAATTGCTTGCATGTCTTTTATTTTTGTTCGCCTTTTCGGTCTTCTTATGTCATGTCGTGTTTTTGTATTTTTCTTTCGCCAACCCTATTTTTAAAATTTTTTTTTTAAATAAATAAAAAATTTTATAATTATTATTATAAATAATAATAAATTTTTAAAAGCGAGATTTTTTTTACATATCTACAAGATAAAGTACAACAAATAGTGTTTGAAATCATGATTAAACTTCCATGATGATTTACTTTCACTTTCTAATTGCTTGCTTGTCTTTGGACTTTTGTTCGCCTTTTAGTTATTCTTATTTCCTGTCGTGTTTTTATATTTTTATTTTGACTCCGCTAGTTTAAAAATTTTTGTTTTAATTAAAGATAAAATTTTATAATTATTATTATAAATAATATTACATTTGTACAAGCGATATTTTTTTTCATATATACAATAAAAAGTACAAATAATAGTGTGAGAAATAATTATTAAACTTCCGTGATGATGAACTTTCGTTTTATAAGTGAGTGCATGTCTTGTATTTTTGTTCGCCTTTTCGTTCTTCTTATTTCATGTCGTGTTTTTCTATTTTTCTTTAGTATACCCTAGTTTAAAAATTTTTTTTTTTATTAAAAATAAATTTTTATAATTATTATTATAAAAAATATTAAATTTTTAAAAGCTAGATTTTTTTTCATATCTACAAGATAAAGTACAACAAATAGTGTGTGAAATCATGATTAAACTTCCGTGATGAGCTTTCGCTTTCTAATTGCTTGCTTGTCTTTGTATTTTTGTTCGCCTTTTCGTTTTTCTTATTTCCTGTCGTTTTTTGCTCTTTTTATTGCGACTCCGCTAGTTTAATAATTTTTGTTTTAATTCAAGATTAATTGTTATCATTATTATTATCAATACTATTACATTTGTACAAGCGAGATTTTTTTTCATATCTACAAGATAAAGTACAACAAATAGTGTGTGAAATCATGATTAAACTTCCGTATTGATGAACTTTCGCTTTCTCATTGCTTGCTTGTCTTTGTGTGTTTTTTTTTCGCCTTTTCGTTCTTCTTATTTCCTGTGGTTTTTGCTTCTTTTTATTGCGACTCCGCTAGTTTTAAAATTTTGTGTTTTAATTCAAGAAAAATTGTTATCATTATTATTATCAATGCTGTTACACTTGTACAAGCGATATTTATTTCATACATACAAGATATAGTACAGCAAAAAGTGCATGAAATCATGATTAAACTTCCGTGATGACGAACTTTTGCTTTCTCATTGGTTTCTTGTCTGTGCCGTTTTTGTTCTCCTTTTCGTTCTTCTTATTTCTTGTCGTTTTTTGGTGTTTTTCTTGCGACTCTGCTAGTTTTACAATTTTTACTTCGATTTAAAATAAATTGTTATTGTTATCATTATTAGTAGTATTAAACTTGTACAAGGTACATTTTTTTTTTATACCTACAAGAAACAATACAAGGCAAACTATTATAAAAATCAAAATTCTTCAAGTATATTTGTGTAAATGAAAAGAGAATATAGTGAAAGAAAAGAAAATCAATTACATTTGGACTAAATATTCATTATTGATCTTTTATTATGGTTTACTGTACTTTATTACACCGTTATTACGATTAAGGTCTCATGAGACAGAAATTAGTGTTTACTTCAATATTCGTAAGAATATACTTTTTTTTGTGTTTGTGTGTTTATTATTATTGTCATTTATTTATTAACCGTCAAAAAATAAGGTACAAAAGACGGAGTATCACTAAAAAAGAAAAAAACACACACACAAAAAAAAAAAGAAAACACATCAAACAAATTACAAAAATGAGAAACGAAAACTAAATTACGTACACTGCCGGTACGTAACATATTTTACTTTTTAAAATCCCAAGTACTGAACAAACACAAGCAATATGAGCATCGTTGCATCAAGCCGCAACTGATAAAAAAATTAACCAAATAATCATCAGTGAATTAAAATTATACAGTTGATAATCATATCAAATAGTCTAAGTATGACAAGAAACGGTAAAATAACTAAACGACACTTTCGTCCTCTAGTCTTGAATTCAGATCACTCTCAACATATGGTTCATTTACTCCGATATGCATAACTATCAGAAACAAGGAAATTATTCAGTCACGGATTTTTTTTTACTTCATTACAAAAAAAAATTCTAAAAAGAATGGATAATAATATATGCAATATATTATTAGAAAAAAAATGACACCAAGATTGAGAATAACCAGCGTCACATAAATTGGACTCTTACCCAAAAGAGACTAAATCATCATTAAATTTAAAATTGTAACAATGAAAATGTTAGCGCAATTACAACTAACTTAATTAAATAAGTAACCGAGGATAAAATTATAAACTCCCACTTCCTAGATTTGAGACAGGAAAGGCTTTCCCCATTTTTAATTAATGTGATTTCTTATATTTAATTTTTTTTTTCTTTTACAAACACTTTTGGTTACTTTCAATTTGGCAAAAATATTAATAACAAAATGAGATAAGGGAAAATAAATCGAACCACCCCACAGGACTTTTGTCATTTAAGGGGATTGGCTATCAATCAAAGTTTGATCAGTTACATTAGATATCACATTTTGAATTACTGGAGCCAAAATGTGAGGAGATCCAAACTATCTTGAAAAAAAACCCATCAGAACTGGTGGCTACAAATAAAAAGAAACAGACAAGAAATACAATCATAATTCTTTCATTTTGATATTGTTTTCTTGCAAATAATATGGATTTTAACCATTAATAAGTATAAATTGGCAACGGTTATTTCCTGCAAATACTGAATGATAAACAAGCAGAAGTCAAAATTAGGCGTGAGAAATCGATAGCTGGAAATACCCCGTTTCCCACTTTTCTAGTGTCCTACTCCCCCCCCCCCCCCTAAAGTATATAAAAATAAAGTTAAACACCTAAAAAGATCATGATAGTAAGTAAAATTATAGCCTAATTATTTATTTATCCAGTGGAGCAAAAAATCCCATTAATTAACAAATGATACAGTAATTTCTTACGTTTAATGTTCGCATTTGTGTATGTATACTAAAATTCTTCTTTATTATAACAAATTTCCTATATTTTTACGCTTTCGAGTTAAAGATATTATCTATGGATTCTTCCTCGCTGAGTCGATTGATGAAATCTTTGAACTGATTATGTACTCCGTTTTTTATGAGCCTCATGAAAAATTTTACTTAATGCCATCGGCCAACAAATCTTCCTTCACATCAAAAGTGTCACAAACTTTTTCATTTTTTGTATATATTTTTTCTGTTACTCTATCATGGTTTGTCACATTCTCAAAATGTTCAGCCCATCTCTTTTTAACTCTTTCCATCTAATTGAAGCCCCGTTCCTACCTTTCACTGGGATAAAAATCAGATTGACTATTCCCTCTCGATTTATTAACATACCACAGTAGACTAGCTCGTAGCGATTCTATGGGGCCCCTGTACCAAACAGGTTCTTCTAGTAGTCCTATTCTACAGGAGCATTACACTCTTTGCCAGGGGAATGACGCAATTTCAAAGACTAGAACCTTATACTTTGCCAACGCCCCCGTACCAAACAGGTTTTTCTGGTAGCATTACACTCTTTGTCAACGGGTAATTAAAGAATGAAATGCTTGCATCAACAGTACAAAGAATAAGCTCAGATACTTAATAGATTTGACGTTTACAAGAGACATTGCTAGAAAGTATTCAATAGCTTAATTGAAAAGTAACGATAGAATGACATTGTGACTTAACCTAGCTTTACCTCGCCGATGTGATCTGTATAATACATAAGTAACGTTTGAAAAATATTGTCAATTTAAAAAGAAATGGCTGAAAAGTGTTTTGAGGGGGATGGGTTGCATAGAGGGGTGACTTGCACGAGGGTTCAGTTAAAGGGGATACAGTTGCACGGGGGTTTTGGTTATACACGGGTTCAGTTACAAGGGGATTCAGTTGCACGGGGGTACCCCTTTTTTTCGAAAATCGGGCCCCCTGTTTTCAAAATCCCTTTTTCTTCTGAGGCTTGGAGCATTTGTGTCAAAAATACAAAGAATAAGCTCAGATACTTAATAGATTTGACGTTTACAAGAGACATTGCTAGAAAGTATTCAATAGCTTAATTGAATAGTAACGATAGAATTACATTGTGACTTGACCTAGCTTTACCTCGCCGATGTGATCTGTATAATACATATGTAACGTTTGAAAAATATTGTCAATTGAAAAAGAAATGGCTGAAAAGTGTTTTGAGGGGGGGATGGGTTGCCTCGAGGGGTGACTTGCACGAGGGGTCAGTTAAAGGGGATACAGTTGCACGGGGGGTTTCGGTTATACACGGGTTCAGTTACAAGGGGATTCAGTTGCACGGGGGTACCCCTTTTTTCGAAAATCGGGCTCCCTGTTTTCAAAATCCCTTTTTCTTCTGAGGCTTGGAGCATTTGTGTCAACAATACAAAGAATAAGCTCAGATACTTAATAGATTTGACGTTTACAAGAGACATTGCTAGAAAGTATTCAATAGCTTAATTGAAAAGTAACGATAGAATGACATTGTGACTTAACCTAGCTTTACCTCGCCGATGTGATCTGTATAATACATAAGTAACGTTTGAAAAATATTGTCAATTTAAAAAGAAATGGCTGAAAAGCGTTTTGAGGGGGATGGGTTGCATAGAGGGGTGACTTGCACGAGGGTTCAGTTAAAGGGGATACAGTTGCACGGGGGGTTTTGGTTATACACGGGTTCAGTTACAAGGGGATTCAGTTGCACGGGGGGTACCCCTTTTTTCGAAAATCGGGCTCCCTGTTTTCAAAATCCCTTTTTCTTCTGAGGCTTGGAGCATTTGTGTCAACAATACAAAGAATAAGCTCAAATACTTAATAGATTTGACGTTTACAAGAGACATTGCTAGAAAGTATTCAATAGCTTAATTGAAAAGTAACGATAGAATGACATTGTGACTTAACCTAGCTTTACCTCGCCGATGTGATCTGTATAATACATAAGTAACGTTTGAAAAATATTGTCAATTTAAAAAGGAATGGCTGAAAAGTGTTTTGAGGGGGATGGGTTGCATAGAGGGGTGACTTGCACGAGGGTTCAGTTAAAGGGGATACAGTTGCACGGGGGTTTTGGTTATACACGGGTTCAGTTACAAGGGGATTCAGTTGCACGGTGGGTATCCCTTTTTTTCGAAAATCGGGCTCCCTGTTTTCAAAATCCCTTTTTCTTCTGAGGCTTGGAGCAATTGTGTCAACAATACAAAGAATAAGCTCAGATACTTAATAGATTTGAATTTTACAAGAGACATTGCTAGAAAGTATTCAATAGCTTAATTGAAAAGTAAAGATAGAATGACATTGTGACTTGACCTAGCTTTACCTCGCCGATGTGATATGTATAATACATAAGTAACTTTTGAAAAATATTGTAAATTTAAAAAGAAATGGCTTAAAAGATTTTTGAGCGGGATGGTGTGCAGATCGGGTTGTCGGGCACGCGGTTTTCAATAAAGTGTTGACCGGTGCTCGGGGGGATGTGGTTATAAACGGGTTCAGTTACAAGGAGATTCAGTTGCACGGGGGGTACCCCTTTTTTTCGAAAATCGGGCTCCCTGTTTTCAAAATCCCTTTTTCTTCTGAGGCTTGGAGCATTTGTGTCAACAATACAAAGAATAAGCTCAGATACTTAATAGATTTGACGTTTACAAGAGACATTGCTAGAAAGTATTCAATAGCTTAATTGAAAAGTAACGATAGAATGACATTGTGACTTGACCTAGCTTTACCTCGCCGATGTGATCTGTATAATACATAATTAACGTTTGAAAAATATTGTCAATTTAAAAAGAAATGGCTGAAAAGTGTTTTGAGGGGGATGGGTTGCATAGAGGGGTGACTTGCACGAGGGTTCAGTTAAAGGGGATACAGTTGCACGGGGGGTTTCGGTTGTACACGGGTTCAGTTACAAGGGGATTCAGTTTCACGGGGGTACCCCTTTTTTTCGAAAATCGGGCTCCCTGTTTTCAAAATCCCTTTTTCTTCTGAGGCTTGGAGCATTTGTGTCAACAATAAAAATAATAAGCTCAGATACTTAATAGATTTGACGTTTACAAGAGACATTTCTAGAGAGTATTCAATAGCTTAATTTAAAAGTAACGATAGAATGACATTGTGACTTGATCTAGCTTTACCTCGCCGATGTGATCTGTATAATACATAAGTAACGTTTGAAAAATATTGTCAATTTAAAAAGAAATGTCTGAAAAGTGTTCTGTGGGTGCGGGGTTGCATAGAGGGGTTACGGGCCCGGGCGGTCAGTGCCCGAAGCGCCAGGGGCACGGGTGGGTGCGGTTCGCCCCGTGGTCAGGGATACGGGGAGTCAGTTTCATGGGGGGGATCCCTTATTTTCGAACATCGGGCTCCCTGTGTTCAAAATCACTCTTTCTTCTGAGGCTTGGAGCATTTGTGTCAACAATACAAAGAATAAGCTCAGATACTTAATAGATTTGACGTTTACAAGAGACATTGCTAGAGAGTATTCAATAGCTTAATTGAAAAGTAACGATAGAATGACATTGTGACTTGACGGGTTCAGTTACAAGGGGATTCAGTTGCACGGGGGGTACCCCTTTTTTTTCGAAAATCGGGCTCCCTGTTTTCAAAATCCCTTTTTCTTCTGAGGCATGGAGCATTTTTGTGGCTAGATATTAAACGTAATTAAATTTAGTACGGAGGTTCAGTTGTACAGGGTTTCAGTTATACAGGGGTTCAGTTACATGGGGGTTCTTTGCGTTAAAAAAGTAGTTTTTGTATCTTTTAAAAGAACTTTACGGGGATTGAGAGACTCAGTCGCCTAAGCCCATGTGATTTTTCTTTACTTGCTGGTCATTAACAACGAAATTTTTGTGTTAAATAAGTAGTTTTTGTATCTTTTAAAAGAGCATTACAGGGATTGAGAGACTCACTATCCTACTTCCATGTGATATTCCTTTTCTGGGTGGTCATGATAATATATATTTGTGTTTTAATTTTTTTTATGTTTTATATTTTAAATGATATGTTCCGTGAGTGTGAGAGTAATGATCCTTATTCCATGTGATTTTTATTTACTTGATTGTCATTAAAAAAGAATTTTTTGTGTTAAATAAGTAGTTTTTTTATCTTTTAAAAGAGCTTTACGGGGATTGAGAGACTCAGTTGCCTAATTCCGTGTGATTTTTCTTTACTTGATGGTCATGAAAAATGAAATTTTTGTGTTAAATAAGTAGTTTTTGTATCTTTTAAAAGAGCTTTACGGGGATTGAGAGACTCAGTAGCCTAATTCCGTGTGATTGTTCTTTACTTGGTGGTCAATAAAAACGAAATTAGTGTGGTACATAAGTAGTGTTTTAATCTTTTAATAGAGCATGACTGGGTTGGAGAGAATCAGGTGCCTAAGTCCGTGTGGTTTTTCGTTACTTGGTGGTCATTAAAAACGAAATTTGTGTGTTAAATAAGTAGTTTTTCTATCTTTTAAAAGAGCTTTACGGGGATTGAGAGACTCAGTAGCCTAATTCCATGGGTTTTTTCTTTACTTGATGGTCATTAAAAAAGAAATTTTTGTGTTAAATAAGTAGTTTTTGTATCTTTTAAAAGAGCTTTAAGGGGATTGAGAGACTCAGTTGCCTAATTCCGTGTGATTTTTCATTACTTGATGTTCATTAAAAATGAAATTTTTGTGTTAAATAAATAGTTTTTGTATCTTTTAAAAGAGCTTTACGGAAAGGAATTTGTATACATCTATTGTCAGACACATTGGAACAAATTCTTTCTTGAATTTGCCTCCTGGATAAATAAAAAAAGACATTTCATTCAAGAAATTTATGACGAAACTCTAAGTACGCAACAAACTCTTTCCTGAAGTCACCTTATGGATACACAATGCAGAAATTTTATTTAAGGAATTATCAAAAATTGTAAGTAAGTAGCAAATTCTTTCAAACATATGTTAATAGGTTGAAGCAATAAATATCTTTAAGCTTAACCCGTTTTTATTCGTTAGAATAGTTTTAATCATTTCATTAAATTATGAAGAAATTGTAAGTAAGTATCAATAGCTTTCTTGAATTCGCTTCCTGGACACAATACAGATATTTAATTCAAGAAATCATAATAAAATCGCAAGTAAGTAATAAAGTCTTTATTGTTTTCACCTATTGGATACACAATACTGAAATTTCATTCAAAAAATTATGATGGAATTGTAAATAGGTAACACACTCATGTTACCTCATGGACACACAATGCAGAAATTTCATTTAAGGAATTATCAAAAATTTTAAGTAAGTAGCAAATTCTCTTGGATACACAATATGGAAATTTCATTCAAGAAATTATGAAAATATTTGTAAGTAAGCAACAAACTCTTTATTGATTTCACCTCCTGGATATACAGTACAGATACTTCATTCAAGAAATTATGAAAAAATCGCAAGTAAGTAACTTTTTTTTTCTCTTTATCACAAACAATTTTCACTTAGCTAAATGATGTAGAAATTTAATTCAAGAAATTATTGAAAAAATTCTCAGTAAGTAACAATTTCTTTCTTGAAGTCAACTCTTGGATACGCACTACGGAAATTTCATTCAAGAAATTATGAAAAACATTGTAACTAAGTACCAAATTCTTTCTTGAATCTACATGTTGGACAAACAAAAAAGACATTTCGTTCAAGAAATTATGACAAAATTCTAAGTAAGTAACAAACTCTTTATTATTTTCACAAGTTAGATATACGACATAGAAATTAAATTCAAGAAATTATTAAAAAATTATCAATCTAAGTAGCAAATTCTTTCTTAAATTCACATGTTGGATAAACAAAAAAAAAAAAGTTAGTTAAAGAAATTATTAGAAAATTATAATTAAGTAAAAAAAATTATTGTTTTAACTAGTTATATGTACGACGTATAAATTAAATTCATTAAATTATTAAAAATTAACAGTATAATTAGCAAATTCATTCTTGAATTAACCTTTTGTATAAACAAAAAAAAAACAAAAAAGACATTTAGTTAAATAAATTATTAAAGAATTCTTGGTAAGTACCAAACTTTATTGTTTTCACAAGTTAGATATACAATGTAGAAATTAAATTCATGAAATTATGAAAAAATTATCAGTAAGTAATAATTTCTTTCTTGAAGTCAACTCTTGGATACACAATACAGAAATTTCATTCAATAAATTATTAAAATATTTGTATGTAAGTAGCAAACTCATTATTAATTTCACCTCTTGAAGATGAAGTACAGATAATTCTGTCGATAAATTATGAAAAAAACTCTTTTAATTAACTTTTTTTTTTCTCTTTATCAAAAACAAATTTCAATTATCGCAGAGATATATGCATTAAATTAGATAAATTCTGAAAATATTCTAGGTAAGTAAAAATTTATTTATTGAATTCAACTCATTAATACAAACAATCATGAAATTTCATTCAAAAAATTATAAAAAATATTTGTAAGTAAGTAACAAGCTCTTTATTGATTTCACCTCTTGAATATACAGTACAGATACTTCATTCAAGAAACGTGATTAAACACGTTTTGAAACTGCATGCTATTTGTGTGCCTTTCCTTGGCACCTTTCCAAACAAGCGGGGATTCCCCACTGGTTCCTACACATTGCAAAAAGTGAGCAGTACGAAAACTCCACGTTTTCAACCAGACTGGTTTTTTAGGGACCAATCAGGAGAGATATGCAAAGTCGACATAGCTTTATTTCATTTTTTTTTAAGGTTCATTTAGACGAGGTTACGTACGCGCGCGTACGTAGGCTAACCTAGCCTAACCTAACTTAACCTAACCTAGCCTAATCTAACCTAACCTAACCTAATCATACACCTAACTTTTCGCATGTCTCTCACCTAACCTAAGCTAACCTAAGTGAAGCGTACGTAGCCTAACCTAACCTAGTCTAATCTAACCTAACTGAATCTAGTCTAACCTAACCATACTCACCGGAAAAGGTTAGGTTAACTTATCATGAGCACTCATGATAAGCACATGTGTGTACATGTGTATACATGTGTGTACATGTGACAAGGTAAACCACAACCATACACTAGTGAAATATTCCAACTCGTGCATTTCAACGAAAGAAATTCAAAATGAACTTTGAAAAATCAAGAAAATGTAACTGTGACAAGGTAAACCACAACCACACACTACTGAAATATTCCAACTCTTGCATTTCAAAGAAAGAAATTCAAAATGAAGTTTGAAAAATCAAGAAAATGTAACTGTGACAAGGTAAACGAAAACCAAACACTACTGAAATATACCAACTCTTGCATTAAAACGATATAAATAAAAAATTAATTTTAAAAATCTAGAAAATGTAACTTTGAAAATGTAAAACACAACCAAACACTACTGAAATATTCCAACTCTTGCAATTCAACGAAAGAAATTCAAAATGAACTTTGAAAAATCAGGAAAATGTAAATGTGACAAGGTAAACCAAAACCAAACACTACTGAAATATTCCATCTCCTGCTT